>NW_028249820.1:0-19999 GCF_964263255.1 Lissotriton vulgaris | reverse complement strand
TGTAGTGTTTGTATTATTGTTCTTGTGTTTCAAGTGATGGGAAGAAGATTACATCTTCTAACAAAGCAAAAAGGAGAAGACCATCTGACAGCAAACATGTGTTTCACCCTTTATAGCCTGGGGGTTTCACAAGGCTGAAATGGACAGGAGGGGCGAGAATGTAGCCTTATGGCTAGAGAGGGCGACTTCAAAGCTGGGAACTGGGTTTGAGTCTCGGCAACAACGCTCAACATCCTGTGATTCTGGGCATATCACTTAATCTCCCAGTGCCTAACAAAAATGAATGTGTTCATCTGTAATGAAACTGGTGCTCATGCAAAGTGCTCTGATACCCGATGTCTCGGGTCTAGTTCGCGCTACATAAAAGCCTAAAAAAAATGTTTTAAATGTTCATTAACAAAGTGATAGAGCGCGCGGGACCACTAGCTCAATTTTACCATACTCACCTGGGCCCACATACATTCACACTCTGAACTAGTAGTCCTGCCTTTTACTTCTACTACTACTGACAGCCTATCAGTACTTTGAGTCCTTTTAGGACTTATACCTGTAAACCATGACTTACCAATCCTTGTCACCTATGCTATAAGTCCTAGGGATCGAAAAGGGTGTTCGCATAATAAGTAGCATTTAACAAATTTACCTTTCCTGAAATAACCACAGACTCAGAAGAAGTTTTAAACACTTTGGGTCAGATTTACAAGCCCCTTGCGCCTCTTTTACGCCGCTATTACGTAACTTTTGTGACGCAATGCCGGCCCAAAAGATGCACCATGGTGCAGGGTATTTACAACGTGACGCATCTGGGAGATGCATCACATTGTAAAGCCCTGTGCCAGAAGTATGCGTTCCTGTGCAGGCGGGGCGTTCCGGTGCAGGAACGCCTCCCAAAAGTGGCCGAGTGAAATCTACAAGATTTCACTCAGTCACTTTTGAGCCCATGCTGCGTCAAAACCCTGCGCCTGCTTGAAGAAGGCATAAGGATTGACGCAGAATTGTACAGATAGGGCCCCCCAGAGCATTGCTGGAGCTGCGTCACGCTTGCGACGCCACTCCAGCCATGCGCCGCCTTTACGGCACAGATGCGTCACTCATCTGTGCTGTTTTCCCCACATGATGCGCCGCATTGTAAATGCGGCGCATCCATGGTGGCAGAGCTGCGGCACACAATAACTGACGCATCCCTGCTGATATGCAGGGATGCGCCACTTATTGTAAATCTGCCCCTGAATCTATGCAAGTTTTGGTGAGTCTCTCTTCAAATTACAGTGATCATAAATTTCACGAGTAAGAATATGATTAAGAAGATATAAAGTTTGCAAGCAATCACAGTAACACCTTTAGACATTGGTACCTGGGAAGGGTGAGAAAGGGAAATAGCACAAGGACATACCACATAGATTATATATACCTAGAATGGTGTTAAGACCTCTCCTGACCTCGGGCTGGAGCAAAGACAGGTCTCCCGACTAATCAGGTGCCCACGGGACAGAACAGGTGCAGATCAGCTAAGTGCAACACCAGCGTTACACCCCTCTCTAGCCAAATTTGGTACCCCAACTGGGTAATCGATAATTTCCCTCAGCAACACCTCGATTCTTCTGACAGAGTGTTCCACCAGCACCTCTGCTCTCGATCTCCTATAGCATGCGTTGGGTCAGTGACAGGTCAGCTACTCGGACAAGTCAGGCAATTTCTCTATCTAAGCCTACCTTAGTTATACCATTATCAGGGCAGTGTACAACCCCTAATGTTGCAAATCTATGTGTTCATCTTCAGTGATTGGTCAAAAAGAGGAGGAAAGGTCATCACACCGTACTAAGATGAGATCATTCTTCATTGACTTGTATTGATCAAGTTCCCGCCCATAATATATTTTCTCACGATTTTATTCCACCCAGCAATATTGGTATACAATTTGAATACATTGTATTTGATACATTTTGTTTGCTTCCTCTCTTGAGGTCAAATGTGCAGGTTCCCAGGAACATCGTGGGTAAGAAGAGTGTTGGCTGCCGTTCAATGACAGAGGCTTCATGATTTCCAGGGATTCTCCGCGCAGGCGCAGCTTTTTCAATATGGAGTTTTGTGTCACTTTCAGGCCCAAATACGAGCTGATAATAAAGTCAAAGAGAAACACATTAGAATACAAAACTAAATGAATGCACTGTATACCACTCATTTCTACTCTAACCCCATTACTTTATTTATACTACAGCATTAATGGTTAAGCAGAACGAACAAAGTTCAGTACAAGCAGCAGCATATGCGTTAGTATGAGTAAGCATGGAGCGGCCATCTTGGCACTAGTGCGCAGAAGCAAGAAGTTCCCACTAACAGCACAGATATGTCACACCAGGTAGATGTGGCAGACGCATGCGCAGAAAAGTTTCCGCTTTTTCGGCGGCCATTTCAGGACACTCAGGTTACTGTTAGTAAAAGCACATAGGTAAGCTTCCCCTAGATACTAAATATGTCGTGTAATGCAAATATTAATAGACAAAACATGTTGATTAATTAGTTATAGGGTATTTCGGGAGGACTGAGCCCAAACAAGTTTCTGTACGTATGAAACCTTGCTCCATCAATCCCCTCTTTGATGATATTTTATATCATCACTAATTATAGAACCAGATGCCAACTTTAGCACTCTCCCAGTTCAATTTCTTCAATTACTTTGGGAGTTTTTTTTCACTTTAATTCTGAAACACTTTCATTTTTTTTATATATATCCCCCTTTAATTCTTCCATTTGAATTTCATCTAATTTTCGTTTCTTCTTTTTCTCATTCACTGTATACCTTTTTCTATTTCTGCAGCTTTTGCACCAAATCATTATCACCAAAATTAATAGTGATAGCCCCATTATTAGCATCAGTAATTTACCTACAATGCTTCTACCAACATTAGAAAGCCAACTACCCACTGAGGAGAGACCATCAGTTAGTCTCTTCCATGCACTATCAACCTCCAGTGGTTTCAGTTCTCCTTCCAAATGTGTAATATTTCTTACATACTTTCCAATTTCAATACTTTTATCAGGTATGTAAGTGCAACAATGTTGCGCCTTCAACATTCTACAGACTCCGCCCTCTTTTGCCACTAATATGTCAAAAGCAAGTCGATTTTGTAAAACCATCGATCTGATCGTAACTAATTCGGTATTGATCAATAGGAATCCTCCAGCAGTGTGAGTTGATAAGCGATCCACCACTGTAGAAAATTTAGAAATTCTTTGTGTGTTCAGAAATACTCCCTCTGAAGGTATCAATGCACTAAATATATCACCTACAATTTCTGCAAAACTAGCTCTTTTATAACGTGTTAGTTCACTTCCGTTTTCATTGCTTCCAATCATTCTTTTTACATGAGATACTTTTGGGAATACTATTCCGAAATAGCAACTCCCATACCAATGATTAGGAGGCTTAAAGTAAGCTTTGTTCCCACAAATATAATAGATTCCAGGAAATACTGGATCAGTTCCCCCTTTTAGTCCCCAACCCCCAATTATGAGGAAATTGTGTTCACATTCACCGAAACTGATGAATAAATTGTTATTACTCTGTTTTTAACCTATGGAGACAGATTTTCCCTTTCTTTTCAAAATCCAGAGACATAGCAGCCTGAGTCCTGCCAGTTGCCATAAATTCTTCCCTTTCAACCCATTTGGGTATCTGGGGTTTTGGTTCGGTAGCTTTTCTATGGAAATCTTGTCTCCTTTTCTCTACTAAATTTAAAAATATTTTCTCCTCTTCCTGTAATCTACAAGTTAAATTGTCTTTGTGTGCATCAGCTATATCTATTGTTTTCATTGTTAGAAAATATTCACCCATGAAATGTGAGTCTCTACTGCTAAGGACAGGATTCATTATTCTGCGTAGGGAATTTCAGACAAAATGACATCTTGATTAGAATAATAATACTGTAACTTTACAGTTCTACAGAACAGACTAGTTAATATGCTACAAGAAATACCATGGGTCAATGGTAAATGATGATATCTAACGCCTTCAGCTACTGATGTCGGTAATTTCATTCAGACACAACAATCACTAATTTGCATTGTCTCTAAATAGTGTACTAATAGATTAGCGAAAACATTCATTTCTGTTTCGTTTCTATTTCTAAAGTGATGTAATTCTATATCATATGGTGCTTCTAAGTCTACTCTATCTTGTTTGTGCTGCGCTATCTTTCTGTGTATACCAGGGCCATTTTGTTTAGCAGCCATCAGGTAATGTATTGTCAGTCCTAGCCATACTATGAGTACTATCAATACACTACATATGCATATTCTACAACATGTCTTTATACAATTTCTTTTCGAGTTTCCAGTAACTCTTTTATAAGCCATTTTGACTAAGGAGGCTTAACCCCTCTTTGAGAATTTTACACAGAATACTACTGTGAATTTATCTCAAGTTGACCTCACTTCTTCGTTAGATTGATCAGCAATCAATTCTTCATCACTTTCATCACTGATTTCCAGATTCTGGAAATCTTCAAGGATGATGTAAGTCAATTAAGGGCCTTTGAATTTATTGTTTAGCTTTTTCAGGCATGGGCTTCTCCTTCTTTAATTGCTTGTTGACGGTTCAGTTGGACTTGTCACTTTGTCTACTTGTTCAGGTTCTCCATTCATTGTGACTAGGCGATATTTCAGTCTTTTAACAAAACCAGGCCAATTATCGCCTTTTCTGAGTCTTTTAGCTCGCACTGGGCTTTCTGATTCTTCAAGTGTTCTTTTGTTTTCTTTAAGTTGTGGCACAACTTGATTTTCGTCAACTTCAGATATCCTCGCTATCTGACCTTGTCCAGGGCTTATTATTGTTGACGTTTGTACCTGGATGGGTTCTTCTAGACTAATCTGACTTGGTTCAGGATATTGCTTTGCTGGGCCTGGAATGTGTTCTTCTTCCTGAACCCGTTTTGCTAATCCTGTCTGGTCTTGCACAGGTCTTGCAGATTCTTGATTGTCTTCTGCCTGTACGTTTTGTCTAGTACTTATCTGTCCCTCCTCAGACAGAGGTTGTCTGGTTGGTGTTCCGTTGGGCTGAGTATATTGCTCTTTCCTTAACTGTTCCTCCTCAAGATTATGATTGGCTTTGACTTCTGTAATCTGAGTGCGTTCTTCTATTTCTGTCTCATCCTCACTATCAGTCTGACTATCTAAATACGTTTGGCTTCTTGTTCTTATTCTTATTTCAGGTACGTCGACGACTGAAATCCATTCATCCTGACTGGTGCTCAGTTGTTCTTCGTCAACTAATTCAGGATCAACTTCTTGAGTCCCTTCAGTTGCGCAACCTTCTGCCTCGACTTCGTCAGGTTCTGTTACCCTTTTGGTATGGCTGGCGTGGATCCAGTTTGGGATTCCCTTGCACTTTATCGCTGTGGTGGTAAACAGTATCACTTGATGTGGCTCTCCCCACCTTGGTGCTAGGCAAGATGCCCGGGTGTGATTTTTTTATCACTACCCAATCTCCGGGGTTCAAATCATGTGCTGGAGTTGAATGTCTGGCTTCAGCATCTTCCCCAACCTGGTGAGAGATAGAACGCACTTGGTCAGCCAACTCTTTGCAGTACGCCAACGCTAAATCATCAGATGGTGTGCTGGCATGCATGCTTGCCTCATTGCCCTTCCCATGAGTATGTCATGGGGACTCAAGCCTGTTTTCTTGTCTGGGATTCTTCGGAGTCCCATCAGGACAAGAGGTAAAGCATCAGGCCATTCTAATTGGGTAGATTCACACATCTTTCCCAATCTTGCTTTGATTGTGCCATTCAGTTGTTCTGCCACTCTGGGCGATATGCACAGTGCAGCTTTAACTCAATCTTGAATGCTTCACAAATGAATCCAATTATCTCATTGTTAAAATGTTTCCCTCGGTCTGATTCAGTCATTACTGGAAAACCGAACCGAGGAATGAGCTCTCTTAAAAAGAGCTTGGCCACAGTTAAGCTGTCATTCCTCCGGGTAGGGTATGCTTTTCCCCATTTGGAAACTAAACAAACAATGACTAAAACATATTTTAATCCTCGACAAACAGGTAATTTGATAAAGTCAATTTGTAATCTGATAAATGGGCCTTCTGCCTTCCCAATTTTCCTGGGACAAACCACAGTTTTCTTACCAGGGTTCATCCGCTGACAGGTTAAGCATCTCTGGCAAAGACTCTCTGCTATGTTCCTGAATTTCACATTAAGCCAATCCTGTCTGAACAACCTAATCATAGCATCTCTCCCTATGTGTGTGTTTCCATGGTACATTCTGGCCATTGTTGAAAGCATACAGTCAGGTAATACTGGTCTCCCATCTAGGTAAACTATCACCCCATCTTCAGGTCTCGTCTGACACCCTATTTTCAGTCTTCCTTTTATTTTGGCTCTGCTTCACTTTGCAAATCTTTCACTTCCTCCCATGTATTCACTCCTCTCAACAGCATAAGTTGGCAACTGATTCCGCATGCTTCAATTTACTTTTTTACTGCCATTTTATATCTGGCACAATGCTGGGCCACTTGGTCAGCATATCGATTACCAGCTGTCACTTTGTCATTTCCAGATTGGTGAGCAGCACACTTGACCATGGCCAATTCCTTTGGCAATTGAATTGCTTCAAGTAATTCTTTTACAAACTGTCCATTTTTAATAGGGGTTCCTAAAGAAGTCATGAACTCCCTTTGCATCCATAGCTGGCCAAAGTCATGCACAACCCCGTAACCATACTGACTATAAGTGTAAATGGTTACTCTCCAATTTTTCCCAACTCTGCACGCTTTTATTAAAACAATCAATTCGGCTACTTGTGCAGACTTGACTTCTATAAAATCTTCACGAAAATAATGGCGACACGATTGGGAAAAATTCTGCCGAAACTTATAAACACCGACCAAAAAGGTTTTATTAAAGGGAGACAATTGCACGAAGTCACACAAGAACTATTGACTGCAATAGACATAGCCACACAAAAGAATCTCCCCCTTACCATATTAACTGTCGATTCCGCAAAAGCATTTGACAGAGTGAACTGGGCTTTTTTAGAGAGAGTCATGACTAAAAATAACATAGGGCAGCCCTTTATGCAGGTGATAAAACAAATATACAAGACACCAAGATCTAAAATACTAATTAATGGATGTCTTACGGACGATGTGAAAATTGGTAGAGGAACAAGACAGGGGTGTCCTCTCTCACCCCTGCTTTTCAATTTATACATTGAACCACTTGCGAACAACTTAAGGAAAGCCAAAGAAATCACCCCATTTAAATACCAGATATGGGAGAAGAAAATTGCACTTTATGCAGATGACTTAATGATCTTCACGAACAACTATCTGAAAGCCAAATATAAGATTGAAGAAACTATTAGTGCCTTTGGAAAGGTCTCAGGTTACTTAGTGAACCACACAAAAACGGAAATTATGACTTGGAATACCAAATTTAAAAGTTCAAATATAAAGAATGAAATAAGATACCTGGGAATCCTGATAAATCATGATCTAAATAAAATCACGCAACAAAATATAAACAAAGTCACAGTTGAGGTGAGAAGACTGTTTAAAACTTGGTCCACCTTACCACTTAGTTTGATAGGAAGATCTAATATTATCAAGATGTCCATACTACCAAAATATACATTTTTGTTAAATTCTATCCCTTTTGAATTCACGAAATCAGTATTGAATAAACCGCAAAGTGAAATTGCAAGCTTCATATGGGCCTCGAAAGGCATAAGAATTTCACAAAAAAAGCTTCGAAGAAGAAAACAAGATGGAGGACTGGCTACCCCGGACCTATTGGTGTATCATAGGGCTTTTTACTTTAAAAACACTCGAGTGCTACTTAAAAGCTATGGAAATTACCCAATATACTTACAAGTAATGACAGACTCAGTTGATCACTTTTTGTTTAAATTCGGACACCCCAAATACTTCAAAAAGATTAAATTGAAGATTCTAAGGGAGGCAGCTAAAGTTTGGACTCAAATAAGAGGAGTCTTAAATATCCCGTATTACAGCGAGAAAGCACCTATTTGGAGCTCACCAGGGACTCCGGAATGCCTAAAAGATACTTTGGCAACTCCATTAAAGATAGCTAACGTGAACTATTGGGGACAACTATTGAATGGCTCAACTTTGAGAACATGGACAGAACTTCAAGCTATTACTAATAATTCAATCTCCAAATTTAAATATTATCAGATTCTAAGTTGGTCTAAAACAATACCCATATATAACAAAGAAAATGAAAAACTTGAAAAAGAAATGGTAAAACATACATTAACATCAAAAGAAGTGGCAAAATGGTACTGGGCATTAATAACAGCCGAAAACAGAAACCAAAACATTGAAGATCAAATTTGGGCGAAAGATTTGACCACAACCGACTTAGACTTAATTTGGGAAAAATCAGTAGAGAAATGCTGGTCGACACTAAAATCTGCGTCACTAAAAAGGAACCATTTATATACAATACATCGAGCATACTGGACCCCGAAAAAACTCTCAAAATTCAAAAATACAGGAATAAAGAAATGCCCGAAATGTGGCGAAGAAAAGGCAGACGACATCCACATGTTCAGAAGCTGCCCCATGTTAAAGGATTTCTGGAATGAAGTTGGTAAGACACTGAGCGAAATCATGAAGAGAGAAATAACTGTAAGTACCACTCTTACTCTTTTCGGGATAGAAGAAACAGTCAGTAGAGGGGGGTTAGATAACTATCAAGAAAACCTGCTCTTTGTATTAATTGTACTTGCAAGAAGGGAAATCTGCATTAAATGGATAGGAACATCCTCCCCAACACACAGTGAGTGGATGAACTCAGCAGTAAGAATAAACAAATTAGACAGAAAAGGAAACAACAGCAAAAGATTTAAGTATTGGGAAATTTTTGAAAAACACATAAATCCTAGCACAGAGTAGAAACTTTAGTCCTATGATTAAGGCGAAACAACTTCTGGTTAACAAGTATGGTACTTGTTGAGTAGCTATAACAGCTAGCTCCCTCACGTTTCGAAACCGAAGTTTAAATTATGTGATGTTTCAAGGATACTCCTCTATACTACCCAGACAAGAGAGACCAAGGGGTAGAGATGGAACAAAACAAACAAGTTAGAGGTAGACACCTGAAACTCCGACCACATAAAGCTTCGCAATATGAGGACAAAAAAAAAAAAAGACTTGACTTCTGGTAAGTAGGATGCTTCGACTATACCAGATAATGTGCACACAGCATAAGCAGCACTTAGTCCTCCTTCCTCATGGCGCATACACGAGCCATCTACAAATAGCTCATGTTCTGGGTCTTTTAAAGGTTCTTCCTGTATGTCTGTCTGTGATTTAGTACTGAATTCAGTGAAGCCGATACAATCATGTTCGACTTCCTCTCTTACTTCCTCAAAATGGGAATCTGGCAATAAGGTTGCTGGATTTAGAACAGTGCACCTCACTATTGTCACGTTTTCTGAACCAATGATAATTCTTTCATATTTAGTCATCCGACTAGAAGTTGAGTACGTGTTCGGGTTAAAAGAATTACGACTGAATGTGGGACATACACTGTTACAGGGTGTCCCGTGATAATGGATTCACTTTGCTCAAGACTCATGCAGGTTACAGCTACTGCTTTCAGACAACCTGGCAGTGCTGATGCCACTGGGTCCAATGTGGCAGAAAAATAGGTCACAGGTCTTCGCATTAACCCATGGGTCTCGGTTAGAACTAAGAGAGCACAATTGTCTCTTGTGCCACAAAATAGTACAAATTCTTTTGAGTAGTCAGGCATCCTAAATGCTGGAGCTTCACACAGACTGTTACGCTGTTTTAAGAAAGCAGTCATGCTTTCATCGTCCCACTCAACTGGATCTTTTGGTCATTTCTTTGTTAGCTGAATCAATGGTTTAGCTAGCACTGCACATCACACAATCCACTACCTGCATTATCCTACAACTCCGAGAAACATTCTGATTTCTTTCTGAGTTTGGGGTAGTTTCATGTTTTGAATTATTTGGTTCTTTCAGATGTCACCCTCTTTCTATCTGGTGTCCCAGATACTTGACTGAGGTTGTACAGTATTGCAATTTCTCTGGGGACACTTTATGTTTACCCTTTGCTAAATGGTTCAATAATGCAATGGAATCAATCATGCAGTCATTTCTGGTTCTCAATGCAATCAATAGATCATCGATATACTGCACCAGGACAGATTGTCCGGGCAGCACCAGTGATTCAAGACACTTTTTCAAAATCTGATTAAAGATGGATGGGCTTTCTGTGTACCCTTGTCGAACACGATTCCAAACATAAGCATGCTCGTCAAATTCGAACGAAAATAAAAACTTGCTGTCTGGATGTAATGGAATGGAAAAGAAGGCATAGCATAAATCAATGACAGTGAACCATTCTGCCCCCCATGGTATTTGATGCAGAATCACTGCTAGATTTGGTACTACTGGGCAACATGGGACGACAATTTTATTAATATTTTGGAGGTCTTGGACCACCCTGTACTTTCCGTTTGGTTTCTTTATGCCAATTATGGGTGAATTGCAAGGACTGCTCATTATTTCTTCTAGAATGTCTTGTTCAACCAAACGCTCTATTTTTTTTGCAACACCTGCCTTTATATTTGAACTCATTTTGTATTGTCGAATATTTGGGTAAACTGCACCGTCTTTTACCATCACTTTTATGGGATCAACATCTGCCATCAGAAATATTTCTTTTCCAGAAAAATCCCACACATCAGGATTTACAAAGGTTTTTAGTTCTCTTGGTAAACCTTCTAGGCACATCTTTTTAACTTCTGTTTCTTGTCTGGCTAGCATACTTTTATACACTCCGTCTTCATCTGGAGTCTGAATTTCAACACCATTTGGTGTGCAAAAGATTGTGCAATTCATTTTACACAGTAGAGCCCTTCCTAGCAAGTTTACAGGGCTAGAATCGTACACTACAAACTTGGGCATTTCTCTAAAATTACCGATACAGACTTGTTCTGTGACAAGGGTCCTAATTTGTTTATTAGAAACGCCCACGACTTGGAGCGCTTCTCCCGAGAGGGGTAGGTTTGGGATGTCTGCTGTTCTCACAGTAGAACAGGTAGAACCAGTGTCCAACAAAAAGTTAACATCATTTCCATCCACTTTTCCCTCAATGTAAAGACCTGACTGATCTATCGGTAAGGGTGCGCCAAGTACGCATTCCTCTTCCCCCCCTCTTAGGCACCGTCAGTAGTCTTCTGATTCGAAAAATGTGTCCTGCAAAAGAAACTGTGGTGTTACCATATTTTTCTTACCACTTCCCTCCCGAAATCCTTTGTCCACACTGTATTTGGGTTGACTCACAAAATCTGGCATAGGGGCTTGCGGTAACTGATTCTGTATTACCTGTTGCGGCTGTCTGATTGACGCCTCCTTCTGCGTCTGTGGATTTACATTTTGATTTTGGACATTATTATTCTGTATAAATTTACACCTGTTTTTTCCAATGCCCCAATTTTCCGCACCCATGACAGGGAAACTTTTTCTTTGCTTCTTCTTTACTCATTTTCCCTCGTGGCTTTCCTCCACTACCTTCACCTTGGCCTTCCCCTCTTTTCTGATTATTTGCTTGCTGACTTAACTGAATTCCTGTTGCTCTGCCATTTTTACTTGAGCCCACATTACCTTTTCTTCTAATTTCTTTAGTTTATTGTCAATTTCATCCTCACTGTATTTTGCATACTTGAGAATCTCGTCGACAGGCTTCACTTGCCAACCCAATAAATGTTCTTTAATTGTTTGAGAGATTTCTGTTTTTAGTCCGGACACAAAACGATATATAAAATGTGTCATGTCCTTATTATCAATTTTTTCTAAACCATTGTACTGTTTAAATACCTGCAATAGATGCTCATAATATGCATGCACAGATTCATCCTTATTTTGAGTAGTTCTGTCAATTTTAGTCCAATCTGTCTCTTTTGGAGGAATCTTTCCCTTTACGTAAGTAATTACCTGATTATACTTTTTCATTAACTCTTCTGACGGGGCTCCTGTCTTTGGGTCTCTAGGGTATTCATCATTTGGTTAATCTACTGTAATTTTACACTCGGTCCACAAATCAGCTGAAACAACAATGTCAAATAAACCATCTTAATCTTTTAGCAGTACCTTCGACACTTTCACAAACCATTCAACCTGCAGGTACCATTCTACAGGTTTTTCGCTAAGCTTTGGGAAGTCATTTGTAAATGATAATATATCCTGTCAGGACCATGGGACATGTACATAACCTCCTCCTGGCTCTTCTCTCATCGGACACAACCTTTCGACTTTCTGTGTTTCTTTTAGTAAATACTCAGATGTAATTATATTTGCCTGTGCCTCTTCCTTTTTCTTTGTCTATCTAGCTATCCATTTGACTAGATCTCCCCATTTCTGCAACAACGACAACAATTCCCTTATCTGCCATTTATATTTTCTAAATCTTTGTCAGAAAATTCAGCTTTATATGGTTTTTGTAACACCTTTGATTTGCCAATGTCGATTCCCATTTCTGAAGCCAAATTCATTAATTTTTCATGGTATATTTTTGTATTTGGAGTAATACTTCTGCATATAAAGAACAATTCATCTTCATTAAAATCATTTAGCCTTTCCAATCCTACATTCTACTCTTAATTTAAATATGTCCAATACTTTTGGCTGTGATTTTGGTTTTTCTAAGTCTTGTGTCCATCTTTCTAATTCCTTGGGGCTTACTACAGTTGCACTTCTCGTTCCTGATGATGTTTCAATCTGTACTTCCTTTGAGCATCAGTAGTATTTTTCCTGATTGAATCACTCACTGGTTCTCATATAGGTAAATCCATTAGGGAAATGTAAGAATGAGGATTTCCATTAAATGTGATAAAAGTAAGGTTTGTTTGTAGTTAAGGATCTCATCCACATATGTCCTGCAATCAGCATAACCTCCAGGCTGTAACTGAAGCTACAGTCTCAGGACCTTCACATAATAACATTCTACATCATCTGGCAACAAATAGAATCCAGGTATGCCACACATCTCCCTCCTTTACAATTTAACAAAACAAAGTAAAGAAACTATAAATACATAAAAGAACCTACTTAACAAAGTCTTTTAAATAGCTTGGAGGAACTGAAATCCTTGAAGATTTCCGCAAGTCTCGTGTGACCCCAGAACCATAGTCCAACTCTTCCGAAGATTTTTGAGACTTCAATATGTTATGTGGAACATCAGAAGCATGACCCAGACTATCAGAAGATTCAGAGGATTTTTTGGATGTACAAACTAAATCTTTTCTAACAATGACCACCCTATTCAAATTCCAAATACGGTGATCAGCAGTCTTAACAGCATTATTAAAAACCTTAATGACTCGAATAGGTTTTAAAAATGCATCAGATGACTTACTCTTGCAAGTATTTGTAATTAAAACCCAGTCCCCGACAACAATAGTTTTCTTTACCCATTTCTTCTTATCATGATATTTCTTTCTATCATCAATCTTTTTTGACTCTGCCGACCTCCAATCATTTTTTTCATGTTCCACCAGTTTATTGGGTTGTAAATCATTCACCCAAGTAGGCATTACTAGTGTATTAGCACACCTTCCTCTAAACAACTCAAAAGGAGTTCGCTTCGTTATCGCATGAGGAGATAGTCTATAAACTTTTACTTTCTTAAACACTTTAGTACGCCAATCCATATTTGCAGATTTGGACATTTCAATTGTTTCTTTGAGCACATGAATAAAGCGCTCAACTAGACCATTGGTCTCAGGGTGATATAAAGAAGATCTTTTATGTTTAATGCCCTGTGCAGACAAGAAGTCTTCCATTTCCCTCGAGACCAGCTGTACACCATTATCTGTGAGAATAATGTTGGGAATTCCTTCTTTGGCAATAAGTTTTTCTAGAAAAACTTTGACATGCTTAGTTTCAATCCCTCTGGTTATAGCAATTTCTGGCCACCTTGAAAAAAAATCAACAAGAACCAGAATGTACCATTCAGCACCAGAAGAGCGAATTGGACCAACAATATCTTACCCAACTTCCTTCCATGGACCATCTGGGCGTTTCTCGTATAACCATAGGTTGAACCTTTGGTTTGGCAACTCTCTCACTCAGGGCACACTGCATACAATCTCTTATTTTCTGTTCCACCAGTAAATCCATCCCTGGCCACCAATAAGACAATCATAAAACGTCCTTTGTTTGAAAATGCCTAAATGACCAACGTGTGCTAATTAAATAAGTTCTTCTCTAAGAGAAGCAGGCGGAAAAAGTCTCATACCTCTAAAAAGCACCCCATTCTGTTCGGGCAACTGATCTCTAACATGCCAATATTGTATTACTTGTTTGTCTTCCTTATGTCTAAAGTTCCAACCATTTTTAATATGCCCAAGGATTTTTAAAAGAACACTATCTTCACTTAAGGCTTTTAACCATTTTTCTTTATCAATAATATTTTCCTCAATGAGACACACCATTTCACCATCCTCTTCACAATCTTCATTAGTTCCACTGTCATCATCAACCAAGCGGGATAAGGCGTCGGCTACTTTGTTCTGTACACCAGGTAAGTACCTAATTTCAAAATTATACTCTTGAAGAGCCACAACCCACTTTGTTATCCGACTGAAAACCGCATTAATACCTTTTTTTTAAAGATTTCACATAAAGGTTTGTCGTCCGTCCTAACCTCAAAAACACCACCCCACAACAAATTCTTTAGTTTCCTGATCGACCAATAGACAGCAAGAGCTTCTCTTTCAATTACTGAATACCGAGTCTCAGCTCCTCTTAAACTCCTGGACAAAAATAGTATGACCTCTTCATGTCCATTGTTTTTTTGCAAAAGAACTGCTCCTAAACGTTTCATGCTAGCATCGGTTATTAACCCTTTAAGTGCTGCCGTCGGCCAATGGTCGTCGCAAGCACCACCTTGCCAGTGCTGCGCATGACCGTTGGCCGACGGGTCAGCACCCGTTATTCAAACGTTCAGCACTGGGCGCTGAACGTTCGACGCTGCTAAGGAGTTAACCAAGATTTCTTTCCAGGATCAAAGCTGCTTAATTTGGGTGCAGAACTTAACCTTTCTTTCAACAAGCAAAATTCACGTTCACATATTTCATCCCAAACAAACTCCTGACCTTTGTGTAAGAGAGCTCGCATGGAAACACACAATGAAGCACAATTTTGAATAAATTTACTATAAAATTCAGCCATCCCTAAGAAGCTTAACAATTCTTCTTTGTTACTAGGAGAAGTTTTTTTTCTTCGTATTGCAACAACCAATTTTTCCTTTGGTGAAACACCATTTTCTCCAATAGTATGTCCTAAATAGTCAATAGACTTTCTTTTAAATTTGCATTTCTCAATTTTGACTGGTAATCCAAATTCATTTAATTTGCTCAACACAGACATAAGCCTCAATTCAAGTTCCTTGTCATCCTCACCAAATATCAAGATATCATCTTGATATATTCTTACCCCATGTAGCCCCTTCAGAACAGCTTCCAATGCTCTCTGGAAAACTGAGGCTGCTGAAACTAGACTAAAAGGTAGCCTGCAAAAACGAAACGTGCCAAAAGGGGTTACGAAAGCTGTCAAGTACTTTGAATCCTCATCTAACCTGATCTGATGGTACGCCGATTTTAAGTCTATCGTGCTAAAAATCTTGGCCCCTTTTAGAAGCATCAGCATATCAGCAATTTTGGGAAGTGGTATTTATCAACGGCAACATTTTTATTTAACTCTCTAAGGTCCACACACAACCGAAGAGAGCCATCAGCTTTTCTCGCGGCGACCACCGGAGCAAGCCAACAAGTTGCCTCCACTTCTTCAATAATTCCATCTCTTTGTAAACGTTCTAATTCCAATTGTACTAGTTCTCTGACAGCCACAGGAACATTTCTAACTTTGCAACAAACTGGCTTAGCTCCATCAATCAGACGAATATGATGAATATAATTTTTAAGACAGCCTAAAGTTTCACAAAATACATTAGGAAACTTTTCTTTTGTCATTGATGTAAAACTGCTCTCAGAGCTGCTATCAATGGCAGCGATGGACCTTGAAATAAAGTTTTCTTTCAGCAGAATAGGCGGAGAAGCATTAGGATCCAACATCACACCAAGATCTTTCTGGTGTAATCAACTTAATATACTATCACTCTTCTGTGATATATATATTTTTGCGTTTGCTAACCTTTTCTTGTAATCTAGTAAACCCCAAAAATAACAATAGAATTTTATTAGTTCGCCACCGCATGCAAAAAATCTTATATCAGGCGAAAAACCTTTTGTTTCTCCTTTTAAATGTTTGAGATAGAAATCTTTAGAGATTATGGTGATTTTAGCACCAGAATCAAAAAGCACTTTTGCATTTTTCCCATCAACCAAAATTTCGTCTGTGGGACAATTTTTGCTTTCTTCATTTTGAACAACTTGAACTTGTATTTGCCCACAATCTACATCATCATTAGAATTGTAAATATCATTCATATCATAGTAAATTTCACTGACATTACCTTTAAAGTTCTTACCTTTACATGCAGTAGTAAAATGACCCCTTTTTTTACGCTTGTTGCAAGTAGCTTTCCACCCAGGGCATTGTTTTGTCGTTAGCAAAATGACCTTGTTTCCCACAACGAAAACATTTTGCTTGAGATGGATTAAATTTAGTACCTCTTTCAGGAAAATAACTCTTTCTGACCACTAACCTCCTTACTACTTTGTCTCACAACTTGTATTGAATCCTTTTCCTTCTTTTCACAGTCTTTCTTGATTACCTCTACACATTTTAAAGAATGCTCGATTTTTTTAGCAATTACTATAACCTCATCCAGAGATGGTTCATCTTTTTGCCAAGGTTCTTCCCTGACACGATCTATACTGCAACCTAGCATAAACTGGTCTCTAATTCTTTCATCTAGTATTGAACTATATTTGCAAGATGACGCCAACTTTCTGAGACTGGTTACATAATTTTCAACACTTTCATCATCCAACTGTGACCTGCAACCAAAGTGGTATCTCTCAAGAATTGTACTAACTTTTTGTAAATAGTGTTTATCAAGTTTAGCAATGTATATTTCATATTCATTGAGGTTATGATCATCAAAATCCGGAAGATGGACAGCGTTTTAGCAGAAAGATTGATTTTTAAAAAATGGCCGCCACGTTACGTGCTATGACATGGAGCACGTTCAAGCATCAGACGTAGAGGACACAACAAGGAAGCAGAAGCGTCGGATCTTCAAGAACATCCGAGACTGAGCACTCGAGGATGTGTGTTGCCCACTGTGCTCATAATGACCTCAGCACTGGAAAACATGCGCTCGAGTCAAGAGGCACGCACTGGTAGGAGCAACAAATTTTCCTCAATGCTTTAAAAGATGCACTTTGTTTATGCGAAGTGATTTGAAAACATATGTAGAAATGAACTCGAAAAGAACGCATTCCATTCAAAACTTGACACCGCCACAAGTTCTTCTTCAATGTGCCCATTTTTTTTTCTTTAAAAAAAAAAAACCAACCACTCGCCTTGAGCTTCTCAGCACTGGCATCAGCTAGTACACAGTTTTAGTGCTAACATTAGAGTTGAAGCGCTTAAACTAGGGCATAAAGATTTCATGCATAATCTGCGGAACCAAAGGTGGCTGTAGGAACGGAGCACTAAGGACAGCTCTATTAGTTTCTTCTTGATAAGGTGGCAGATTTTTCATTAACAAATCTTCTAAATAATCATCATCTGAATCACCACCACTAGTCATTAAGCGTTTTGTTTCATTAGTACTTTTACTTCTAGTCGGTTTATTAGTATCGACTGTCTCCATTGTTTCATTTGTTTATCTCGATCATTTTTTGGAAATCTGGGATAAAATCTGCTAAAACTTCTATCACCTCGAGATCTTTCTCGCTCAAAAGCCTCTGTCTCCCACTCTTCTAGAGCTTCATACTGTGCTAATCTTGGTCTGGGGTCTAATTTATTCATGCGAGTTCGCAAGTTGTGCAATATTCTACCATTAAATGTACCATGTTCTGGAAATGCTAATATGCCATCGCCTTTGGTATATTCTTTCCAATTCTCTAACCACACACAAGTGTAATAGCACCTTACTACCATCATGTATGATGCTGGCGTTTTTGGTGGTAGAATAATAGTTCTTTCTCTAGTTTTTACTGGCTTATCCTTTTTAAAGTAATTCTTTATTTTCTGCATAAATTACATTTTTCTCTTTTCTCCGTGCATATTGTATGGTCTTCCTCTATTACTCTGTTCTCGGGCAAAAGATAAATATCTTCTATCTGGACGATTTCCTACGATTGCTGGATCTAAATGCCAAATATACAGCGGTTTAATTTTCTACGAGATTTAAACTAATTTAATTATTTTATTTTGTTTACTTTTCAGAAATATTTCTCAAATACCAGCGCGTCTCTTATTTTCAATGACCAATGAGGATTTGACTTACAAGCAGAGTTAACCAATGATTGTGCAGCTTTTCTGTGACCTGCATCTCACTCTCTGCACTCACCCCTCCTTTACAATTTTCTGACACCTACACACCCGCTGTTTCTACCAATCCCAGCGCGGCTCTCTATGACGTCAGTGCAGCACCGGCGACTGACTCCCTTCTTTGCAAGGTAATACAACAATTCAATTCTTTTTTTCAATTTAAATGCACATGATATTATCAAACAACATTGAAACATTTGCTACTGTGCATGATTGACTAAATTCAAAGGAAAGACAATTTCTCTCACAACGAGTAAACCTAATTCCGTCCACTCTTCTGGCGCTACGAGTAAAACAACCTTCTGTTTACTCTTCACTTAAGCAAAAAAGAACCTGTTACTACTTCAGACTCACCCTTTCTAGGTGATATAGGACCAAAGTTTCACCAGCGAACTCCTTTGCTATCAATCACTCTCACTTTTATACTAGAAATAATCCCTAACTAGTGCTTCAAGTCTTACCTAACTTTCCGCACCTAATCCATCAAGGCAAGTAACCTCACAGCACTGTGGCTTCTATTTACCAACCGGTTTCATTATCCCGGGATATTCCAAACAACAAATAACAATACAAGCGGATTTTGGTTAGTACATGAAATCAATAAAATCAATACACAACTAACTATCTATTTTAACTAAACCCTAACCATAGCTCTGCTACCAGAAAAGTATACTGATAGAGCGTGCGGGACCACTAGCTCAATTTTACCATACTCACCTGGGCCCATATACATTCACACTTTGAACTAGTAGTCCTGCCTTTTACTTCTACTACTACCAACAGCCTATCAGTACTTTGAGTCCTTTTAGAATTTATACCTGTAAACCATGACTTACCAATCCTTGTCACCTATGCTATAAGTCCTAGGGATCGAAAAGGGTGTAAGCATAATAAGTAGCATTTAACAAATTGACCTTTCCTGAAATAACCACAGTCTCGGGAGAAGTTTTAAACACTTTATCTATGCAAGTTTTGGTGAGTCTCTCTCCAATTCACAGTGATCATAAATTTCACGAGTATGAATACGATTAACAAGATATAAAGTTTGCAAGAAATCACAGTAACACCTTTAGACATTGGTACCTGGGAAGGATGAGAAAGGGAAATAGCACAAGGACATACCACATAGATTATATTTACCTAGAATGGTGTAAAGACCGCTCCTGGCCATGGGCTGGAGCAAAGACAGGGCTCCTGACTAATCAGGTGCCCACGGGACAGAACAGGTGTAGATCAGGACAGGGGACCTCCGCTAAGTGCAACACCAGCGTTACACCCCTCTTTAGCCAAATTTGGTACCCTGACTGGGTAATCAATAATTTCCCTCAGCAACACCTCGATTCTTCTGACAGAGTGCTCCGCCAGCACCTCTGCTCTTGATCTCCTATAGCATGTGTTGGGTCAATGACAGGTCAGCTACTCGGACAAGTCAGGCAATTTCTTTATCTAAGCCTACCTTAGTTAT
>NW_028249819.1:0-13307 GCF_964263255.1 Lissotriton vulgaris | reverse complement strand
TTAATAAATAAAGACTGAAAGTAATCAAGTGGTGCTTCTAAAATACGCCTACCCCTGTGTACCTAACCTAGGTCTAGTACAAGGGAAGAAGTAAGTGAGGTGTAGCTTAGTTTCAGTATTCTTTGCCAAGAATGTAATCCAAGAATTCTCTAAGAGTCTAATCAGCTCCGTACCTTGGTTTAGAATGAAGGAGGTCTGGTATCTCTCTCTCAGGTCTCGATTTCCCAACAACCCGCCAGGGTAGGTTGGAAACACTGGAGCTGGATTTCTCAGCAAGAGAAAAGACAGCGTCTCTCTTAGTGCGCCTGCTGGAGGGTCGGCTTCCTTCGGCACTTGCTTCGGCGAGCTGTGTCGCGTAGGTAGATAGTCGAACTGCTCCACACCACCGTGTATTTGCATGGGCAAGTATGGGCATATTTATACCTTGAAGGTGCCTAGTTTGACGTAAGGTTGGACATAATAACGTCATCAAAGACGCAGTTCTTTGAAAACTCCATGAGTTCTTGGATAAATCGTTGTGGATTTGCAGAACTATTGGAAGTAGCCATGCCGTATTTGGACTGCTTAGTCTAAATATGGTTATGATTTCTATGCCTATATAAGGATAGGGTGATTTATACCTATATATCAGCATGAATCTGGAAAACTACACCAGGGTCCTAAATTCATATACAACACCCACTCTACTTTATTATGTTAAACATTACTAAACTATAAGTACTAAAACATATCTAAAGCATGTGTTTACAATCCCACCCAAAACACACAAAATGCATTTGAAGAAGGTTTTTACATGAAAAAAGGAGCATTTGACTGTACGCAATAGTTTTTTCATACGAGGTATAAAGCATGAAATCATTAATACTATCTAAATCAATAACGAAATGTACATTTATGAAATGGCTCTTAATAACGGAAAAAAGTCGAGACCATCCCATAGCAGAAAAAATATACTGTTTTGGTTTTGAGGACAAGGTCAAATATTGTCTCTAGGAAGTATTCAAAAGGAATTTCTTGTTCTCTAAGAATAGTTCTACTTTAAGCAGATTACTTTGTGCCAAAAAAAATTTATATTTTCAAGTTCTTTGGGAGAAAGTCAAAATTAGCTGTAGCAAAATAGAATTCCAAAGCTTTGGAAGGATTGTTATGAAAAGTGAAGGCCAAATTTAGAGTTCATGGAACGTTGTGTGCAGATTTCAAAAGTTATTCTCGGTGTCAGGAGAAAGCATCAAATTGTCTAGGCTGGCAAAGAAATCGTCTATCACAGTAGGTGAAAGTGGAACTACTTTATTAAGTAGATCAATTGTGCACAGATGAGAAGCATTGCTGTCAGCGCCAGCCGCGTTAGCAATGTTCAAATTAGATGGTACCTGTGTGTCTGTCGATTCGCGTATCTCACCTCCAGTTGGATTTGCCGGTGAGATGTCAATGAATGCCGTCATCAGAATAGGTAGCCGTTGGAGGCAACACGTGAGCCGTTACCGGACCCAGTAATGCGTCCGCATCCGTTGGCAGTGCTGATGGAAGTGTAAGACAAACGTCCTATACGTATTCTTCTCCACAAAGCAGGCATCATAGAACAGGTAAGATGCAATCTTGCCAGATTGGTCTGAACAAGAGAAACCATGTGGTATTCAGATCTCTTAAAAGACCAAAGACATGAATCTGTGTAATTCTGTCACGTACCGCATGGTTAGGAGAGCATGCTCCATGGTAGTCTGGGTATCATCGGTGACTGGACTTGCCATATCGGAGCAGAAGAAATAAAAATAGAATTCCTGCTCCGAGTCCCAAAAGAAGAGGCAGGCCACCGAACACAGAGTGCACGAAATTTGGAAAAAATGCCTAGGACTGCTAACATCCTGTGAAAACTGTCTTAAAAAAATGTACAATACCACTCGTAATAGACCTGTTTAAGATACGACCTAACATTTCTGTGAAATGTATTGGGCAGTTTGTTGATAATAAGGTATGTATCTCTGCAGAAGTCCTGCAACTTGCGGATCATACGTTTCTCTGGACGAGGTCAGTGGCACAGTTTTTTGCAAAAGAATGGCTTTCATTCTCCTTAAAGTATCAATTTGTATAGAAGAGATATTCAGTGAAGGCCATAACGCTGACTCCCTGTCCGTCTTGCTTTTTAGAAACAATACTTGCTTACAGCAAGTGACCATTGCTGACACACTAACTAGATAGGCTTTTCCTCGCAACATGCCACAACAGCTGTGATCATTCAACATTATGTAGCTACCATTGGATAGCTACCTAAAAACTGGATCGATCACTGCTGCTGGTGAACCGTGCAGGTGGCAAGAAATGGTTATTTGAAGAACCCTCACAGGGTCCATGTAAATTAATACCTTGACATAAAAGTGTACCACTTAGTGAGTTCTTACAATGTTTTCCACTAAGAAATACCTACTTTCTCCCACTCCAACATTTGTGTGTGTATGGTAAATTCCAGGTTGACTTAATGTATTCTTTACCCAACCTTTCATACAGGCCAGCTGGTATGTGTTTTAAGCAATAATGAAACTGGAAAATCGTCACTGGTATCGTGATGGTGCCATGTATTATCCACTCCACGACTGGTTTCTCAGAAACAGTTATTGGTAATCTTTCCAGTTTTTCTATGCTCAGCACCGTTTAGTCTTCTCCTCTTTGTGCCAAAGAGATTTGTTAATCTGTAAGGTTAAAGACAGTAAACAATGACGTGGTGTTGATTAGACGCCATGGCACGTAGCCTGAACGGAGATTGTGTAACGTCCAGCCTAGCAGCATTATAGAACGTAATTGAGACTGGCCATGCTGTAACGTTAGCAAGTCCTGCTCTATTATTTCAATGGCATATGATGCAATGCTATCCAAAGAATAGATCCTGGAGGACAGAGTCGTTAACCCATTGACCACTAGAGAGAGAGCTTTCTCTAAATCAATACGATTAATTTCTCGTATCCTTTCTGCAGTTTCCATTTGTGTGACTTTCCATGCTTCATTGTAAGCAGAGTATATACCGGCGTATATGAAACATTTTTGATGTGGTTTACGAGGCCCAAGTAAGAAGTCTGGTAAATCAACTCCTTCTTTAAGTAAAGTTAAGTGTTGTTTAGTTTCTGGAAGTGTGGATTTCTGTAGCCACTCAAGGCATAGTTTTCCTACACTGTATGTTGTAACTATCCCTGGATGTTGTCTCTGGGAATATCTTGGGTCTGGCCTAGTTACTTTGAACCCTTGTGTTTTGTTCAGGAATCTATCTTGACAGTTATTTGTGTCTGTGGGCCAGATTAACCATTTTTTCCAATCAGGATTAGTTCTGTTCTGTTGTAAAATCTGTTTTACGTCTACCTCCTCATCTGCAGTGCCATTACTGTCAGGTGTGGCTTTAGGTATGGGCGGTTTGTTTAAGTCTTTTATCTTAGCTAAGCCAAGACATGATGTTTGTTGAACAGTGTCATTTAAAAAAAAAATTGTTCTGGGATAATGCAGGCTCTGAACAAGGCTTCTAAACCTTGCACCTGCCAGTCTTTTGTGCCCCAGACATTTTTAGTCTCAATGTTGTCTTTCCAAAAGTTAAAACCTAATGTAGTCAGCTGAGCATGAAGGTTCGCACAATAAATTTGTTTAATATTGGTCAGCATGTTTTTCATTCCTGTCTTATTCACATTTTTGAAATAAAACGTTTCTGGATTCGTGACATTAAAACCTGAGAAGTACGGAAACTTTTCATAAAATGTTTTAGAGCTGCCCTTCGGCGGCGTTGGACAATGTTCCCATTAATTATAAGTAAGAAAATTTCTAGGGTTTACAGATTTGTGCAAATAATGGTGACCATAATGATTAAAACAATACCTTTGTTCATAATCGGATGTACCTTCTAAGTATTCATGTTTTGTGAATTTAGCTGACATTTCTAAATCTGTCTAACTGCCTAACGGCTAGGGCGCTCTACTCGGACCTGGGGATCTGGGTTCGAGTCTCGGTAACAACGCCAAAACCTCCTGTGATTCTGAGCAAATCACTTAATCTCCCCGTGCCTAAAATGAATGCGTGTCCTCATGTAACGTAACTGGTGATATGTAAAGAGCTCTGATACCTGATTGGGCTCGGGTCTAGTTCGCGTTATATAAAACTCTGCCAAAAAAAAATCATATTATTAACAGTTTCAAAGTCCCAATCATCAAAAATGTGCTGGGTGAGACAAAGTCACTTAAAGAAACCATAAACTGGTGTGGAATCTTCAACAGTTCCACCGGTCCATAAATGTCATAATCCGTTGTGTCCCATGCTATACCACCAGGTATAGGAACGGCTGTGATGTTCACTGATGACAGGTCTCTTCGTTCACAATGAGATGATTTGTGAGGTTTCCGGAGCAAGTTGATGTTCTTACTTGCTGTGTCCATTGTACTGTATTTTCCATCTATCATCTGTCCCAAACTTAAAACAAGAATGAGCCACAGTTGGAGAAAAAGCACACCTAACACAATCCAAAATTCAACCCCTGGTGAAACTAGATATGTATTTTCAAGTTGATGAAAGAGTTCTGTTATTTTTTCTTGGAAAGTTTTATTTGTTGGCTTAGTTTCAGGTTCACTAGGATCCTCAGAAAATGTATCAAAGTTGATGAAATAGTCAGAGGCAGTTCTGTCAATTGTTGGGATTGCATCCGGATTTTTCCGAATTGCTGGAGCTGTTTCTTCCTTTGTCATATTAGTATAGTCAGAGGCTATATCATTATAGACAGGTGTTTCTTGACAAACTGTTAATTGAGTTTCAAGAGGTATAGGTTCCATGGCTTTGTTGCATAGTCCTTCTTTTCTTACTGCAGGTTTATCAAAGGTGATAAGTCTTTCAGTTTGAACCTCTTGGATTGTAGCAAGATTTGGTTGTCTACTACATCTTGGGAGTCCACTGGGCCTACTACTTATTATCGGCCACATGATGTGGTTTGACCAGGTCTATGGACACGATTCTGATCTCCCTTTTTCCAGCACGTGGCAATAGTAACACTGATCTTGTTCCGTGGATTGCTAAGACAGGTACTACTTTTCTGTAAGAAGGCCCAATTTCATTCTTCACCGTGATCTTTTCCCTGACTTGATCCCCAATCTTTGGAATCCAGACAGGTCTTGCTGGGACAGGTGGTTTTTCTTCAGTGGTCGTTGGCTTTTGTGTTGTGTTACTCAGACTTCTTCTTGTTTCATTTAAGTCCTGTAAAACAGCCAAACGGTCTTTGATATCAAAGGGTTTCTGTTCCATCCCTGAAGTTTGGCAATCAAGATCCTGGATGATCATTCTAGTACAAAATAGTAATTCATATGGAGTGATTCCACCCAGAGAATTTCTTGGCAGATTATTAAAACTACGTTGAACATTTATTAGATGTTTGACCCACCCGTCACCCGAACCTAATACCCTAGCTGGTATAGATTGCTTTATGTCACGGTTTTTTCTTTCCACTACCATTTCCCTCAGGATGGAATGGACTTGAGTACCACAATGCAACGCCCAGACTAGCCATGGCCTCCTTCTAAGCTCGAGAGCTAACCACAGGACCCTGGTCAGAATGCAGCGTGCCGATTGCGTATGTGCCGATAAAGACTCGCAAATCTTTTATAGCAGTTCGGGCGTCAGCCGAGTGCTGGGGCCACATCCAAATCAATCTTGTCCTAATAGTTCTGGCACCGCATCTGTCCATGGTGACGCCTGCGTATAGAAAGTCTAATGCTGTCTAACAGTGGTGTCTGTACTGGGCTGCTACTCTGTAGTCAGGTACCTGGTGGTTTTCAAAGCGATGATCTCTATAACCGGTATCACAGTTCATTCTGAATTAGTAAACCTCGATGTTCATTCCCGGCCACCAGTACATCTCTTCAAATTCTATTAGAGATTTTAAGATCCCTAGATATGTCAGACCCTCTCCCATATGTGCTTCGTAAACCAAAGCACCTCTCTGGTTCCTGTTTGAAAATACTCTCTCCCCCACTCCAGGGATTTGAGCAAAGGGAACGGAGTTTGCATCAATTATGTATGTATACCGAGCAGATAATTTAGAGGTAACTCTGCATAGCTGCCTTTCATCGAGGCATTTACTGCTAGCATTGTTTCACCTTCTATTTTTGTTTTTGAACGAGTGATTGCAGCTACAGAAGCCGTTTGCACAGCTGCCTTGGCGGCCTCATCAGCCAATGAATTCCCTGCAACGTGAACGCCATCACGCCTATGACTCAGTGTATGAATCACATGAGTATTTTGTAGTTGTTTTTTGCAAAAGAACGACTTGTTCCCAAAGCAATTTATGCTTAATTGTGTCACCTTTTGCATCTTTGAAACCGTTTTCAACCCAGTTCTGCAGATATTCATTGTAGGACTGGACGAAGTAATACAAATCGCACACTATGAGTGTGGGGAATTCGCGATCGATATTTCTTGAAAACCTGTAGTTCAGCTCGCTGAGCTGTACAGTCCCAGAGTGATTGAGTTTTAGTGACCATAGGTCGAAATTTACCTTCGCGCCAGCGACCTTTAACAATCGCGCATGCAGCACTATAGGCTTGTTTACCCCCAATTGCGGGCTGTACTGATCCGTCTGTATAGATTATACATCCGTAATGTTCTAGAGGCAGAATCTCAATAGGCAGAGGACATTCGTGTTCGTATTGTAGAAATTCTTGTGCTTTCAAGTAGGGGTCAAAAACGTACTTAACGTCTGTTGCAGCAAGAGAATTAACCCATTGTATCCATCTCGGATGTAAAGCTTTAGCATTTGGAATGCTCGTTTTTGTCACTGCCTCTAAAGCAGGTACAGGTGTAACGATCATTATGCGTTTACCCTGCGCGAGAGCTCTCTCTTTTGCTACTGCAGTTTGAACCGCTGTCAGAATCCTTTCTGTAGAAGTGAATTTCATTTCAGCTTGTGTGTACAAGTGTGATTTGTAAGCTATTGGTACCTTTTCACCTTCGTTAAAGGTTAGGTATGTGAATCCGCATCTCCCTGGGATGATCCAAATCACAAGGTTGCGTACGTTGTCGCATGTCTGTAATTGTGTTTTTACTAACATGTCTGTTTGCACTGAACACAAAATTTCTGTTTGTTCTTGAATCCAATTAGTTGATTTTGAAATCAGGTTTTATTAGTTCGTAGAGAGGTGTAACCCTTTCTGCGTAATTTAGAACATAAGTTCTTTCAAAATTCAGGAAACCTAGAATTGACTGTAAGTTTTTCAGCGTTTTTGGAGTTTGAAGCAGTGCACATTTCTCTAGAAAGTTGGCTGCCAGACTTTTGCCTTCACTTGATAACTCGTATCCTAAAAATAGGACGTTGAGGTGGGCAATTCGTGAATTCTTAAAATTGAATTTGTACCCATCAGAAGCGAACCCAAGTATTATGGTGTTCACTCTTTTCAAGTGCACTATCAAATCATTGTCTGTAAGATAGATGTCATCAACATAAGATAATGCCTCATCATCATACGTTTGTAGTAACTCTGTTACTCTGGCTGAAAATAACCCTGGACTATTCTTGAATCCCTGGGGGATACGGCAAAATTGTCGCTGTGTCCCCATTATTGAGAAAGCGGTCAAGTACCTACTTTCTGGTGCAATGTTTTGACAGAAGAAACCGTTAGAAAAATCTAATGTGGTTTTATATTTTTTCCGCACTATGTTATTCATCACTGCTGCACTGTGTGCATTTTGTACTGCAAAAGTTTTGCAACAAGAGTTTAAGTGTCTGTAGTCCAAAACAAGACGATATGTATAGTCTGGCTTGGAGACAGGAAACAAAGGATTGTTCATAGATGAGGTGCATGTTTCAATCACCCCTTGGTATTCAAGTTTATCTAAGATCTCCCTGACTTGTTTTTTAGCTTCTTGCTCAACTGGATACTGCCTTTGTGCAGTAGGTTGATTTTTTAACTGGACTTTATGGTGAGGGGAGTCCTCATCCCATCCTACGTGATTTTTGTATAATGCTGGAGCCTGAGCTACAGCCCATTTTCTGGTATAGGTGTATTTTTATGAATTGGAATGTAATTCGAGAAGGCTGGCATAATTATCTCTTCGCCATGAGGGCACTCCCTAACAAATTCAGGTGGCCAGTCTTGTTCAGCTAGAAGAATGTCATAACCCTTAGATAGCTTCTCCCAGAAGAGTGCTTTTATTTTCCTAGTTATGTCCCCCTCCATCCGGAGTGTTTCTTCATATAACTTATGTGGTACACTAACCCTGGTGTCTGCAGTTTCAACTTGAATGCATTTATTCAAGTCCACTGTCACCAGATGTACCTTCAAGATCTTGCGAGCTATGGTGACTTCTGCTGCGCTGACTAGCATTGTCTGGGCCCACTCCCCGTTCTTGAGTTGTGTCCTCAAGATCCTCGGCATGTCTGATCTTTAGACTTGCTACCTTCTTCTTGGTGAATTGTGTTTTCTTATTTTTTAGAATGTGCTGTTCGTTTTTGGACTTCATGCGTTCTTTTTTGTGTTCTGATCGTCCTCTTCTTTCGGATTTCTGCGAGGAAGTCTGGAAGGTATGAGAGGAACGTGTATCAGTATCTTGATATCTATCAGGTTTTCTCAAATTATCCCTGTTTCTGAGGTTATACCTCTTTTCAGAGGGCTCCTGTTGAGGAGACCTTCCTCTGGAATGAGAACGCTTCTCTTTAGGAAGTTTCTGTTTGGTATTTTCCCACTTCTTTTTAGGAGTTGTGAGATTATTTTTAATAAAAACATTTTCAGGATTTTCAGTTAGTTGAAGTTTTACTGGCTTTCCACCCAAACTATCTCTACCTAGTTCTTCATAGGATTTTTCAATAAGTCTTGTAAGTTCATATGGTTGCTCTGTTTTATCAGTTTCTTTTAGTTTTTGGCAGATTGCCATGGATGCTGCTTCACCTTTGATGTTAGCTAATAGTATATCCGAGACCTGTTTGAAATCTTTCAGTAATTTCATACCAAGATTTAAGGCCGGTTCTATACCGCATTCATTTTGAATCTGTCTCAGAACGTCTGGTATGACTGCCATAGACTGAACACCATGTGTTTTTGTGTAGATTGAAGCAAAGACTGTACCCCAAGTGTCACATTCCTCTATGTGTGGTGCAATCCCCATTGGTAAACAGATCGTCAGAATCCTGTGTTTCTCATGAGGTGTACTATCAGGAAATACTGCTTCTATTTGAGTCATTTTTTGAGCTAACCAGAACGGAATTTGTTCCCTTTTTGAGAGCAATTTACCAATGACTGATTGTATAGTCTGTGGTGTAATTTTGTTTGTGTTCCCCTGGTGAGGGGTGTGTTGCGGAATTCTTAAAGCAGGTTGGACCGTTAAAGTCCGCATTACATATTAAACCAACTCTCTATGTATTTTAATTAGCTGTTTTAGCTGAAGTAACAGTTCTGGACCTGTCATTCTTTCAATGTCAGGATGTGGTGTATAGCTGGCTAGTACCGGCCATGTTGCTCCTGGTCCACCTATTGGACCGAGCCTGGTGATGTGATTTTGATGTTGTAGGGTGCCTTTAAACCAGAGCTGATGCTCTTGGTAAGTTAGTGGAATTTCAACGTCCTCGAAAGGAACGTATTCCGCTGGAGGTTCCTCTACTTTGTAGTAGTGGAACTTGTGTGTTACTGGATTTGCTTCAGGAAACAGAATCCATGAATAGAATACCTCTGTCTGCCGATATTCATGTGCCTCTATAGCAAATATTACTTTACCACCTCTCAATGATACTCCATTTTCTATACGTTGTATAGTAATTGTTTTCCTTATATTGACTGGGATGAGTATAGCATCCGGGTCATTTTGTTGGAGATTTGTGTTGTCTAAAACTGCCTGAGCTGCTAGTGCAGCTCTTTCCCTTTTGTCGTCACTCTCTGACATTTTGTTGACCGAAAGTTTGCAGAGCAAGTTTCAAGGAAACAAAGATTAGGTGCTCAATATTTTGGAACACTGTATCCTTCAACGTTGAACAAAGCAAAAACTAATACATAGGATTATTCGTCCTGCTCAGTTATGATGGATATTATATCCTTTTTACCCACTCCAGACGTCTTTTGGAGTATTTTACAGGAAAAAGGTGTCTGTGTGAAAAGCATGACTTAGTTACTCTAGTATCTAGCGTTAAATTATCGCTTTACCAAATGTTGGGCGCCATGTATTGTAGTTCCTATATTCCCAATAGGCTCTGCGTATTGGAATAATATATCCTATAGATTTGACGTTGGACTGAGGTCTACTAGGTCTCTATCGAAAATACTAGACTTAATTGTGAGTGCCAGCTAGCTCAGAGGTCACTAGAAACTTTCTCGAATAAACAAGAAGGGATTAGTCTCTGACAACCGCATAAACATGACAACTTTGTTTCCCAAGAATAAGAAATGTATCTCTAGAGTCGAGGAAACAATAGATTATTATTTTACTCAGTCAATCATGCATGATTCCTTCACCATAGGTGCAGAGAAATAGAGAGATGGGCGTTTAAAAAAAAAAAGATACTTATTGAACCGTCTTCTTTCTCATGCAGAGGAAATTAACTGCTACAATCGTAATACTGGTTGCAAAGTACAATGCGTACAGTACGAAGAGTATTATAAAATAATACTGTAAAAGCATGATATGGTTTCTAAGCCATAAAATACATAGAATACATACATTAATAAATAGAGACTAAAAGTACTCAACTGGTGCTTCTAAAATACTCCTACCCCGGTGTACCTAACCTAGGTCTAGTACAAGGGAAGAAGTAAGTGAGGTGTAGCTCAGTTTCAGTATTCTTTGCCAGAATCTAATCTAAGAATTTTCTAAGGGTCTAATCAGCTCCGTACCTTGGTTTAGAATGAAGGAGGTCTGGTATCTCTCTCTCCGGACTCGATTTCCCAACAACCCGCAAGGGTAGGTTGAAAACACTGGAGCTGGATTTCTCGACAAGAGAAAAGACAGCGTCTCTCTCAGTGCGTCTGCTGGATGGTTGGCTTCCTTCGGCACTTGCTTCGGCGAGCTGTGTGTTGTAGGTAGATAGTCGAACTGCTCCACACCACCGTGTGTTTGCCTGGGGAAGTGTGGGCATATTTATACCTTGAAGGTGCCTAGTTTGACGTAAGGTTGGACATAATAACGTCATCAAAGACTCAGTTCTTTGAAAACCCCATGAGTTCTTGGATAAATCAATATTCAAGCAAGGGGAAGTCCCTGACTGCTGAAGGCGGGTTTTTCCAGGAAATCGTTGTAGATTTTCGGAACTAGTGGAAGTAGCCATGCCGTATTTGGACTGCATAGGCTAAGTCTAAATACGGTTATGATTTCTATGCCTATATAAGGATAGGGTGAATTATACCTATAAATGGGCATGAATCGGGAAAATTACACTAGGGTCCTAAATTCATATACAACACTAATAATTGCCACATGGCCCAATGCCTGTAATTGCTGTCCCATATGGCGAACACATTCTGGGCTGTCTGTGTTTGTACCATATGTATTCACTAACGACACAGGGGTGTGACATAGCATCCCTTGCAGGATGATATGTCTTCCTTCTTTGTCCTTTATCGTGTGATGTGTTTGCCAGTGCAGTCCCCTACGGATCAAGATCGCCACTCCCCTTGAATAACTAGAATAGCCAGCCTCTACCACCTCCCCCCACCTTCTATGTTTTAGCTCTCCGCTCAGAGTCTCAGTCAAGTGCGTCTCCTGGAAAAAACTAACATCTACCTCGTGTCTGGTGAAATAAGAGTGTATTAGTCTCATTTTCCTATGGTCATTTAGGCCCCTGATATTCCACGTAGGGCATTTTATGTTAGTCAGACCAAGTGCAGAAGACATCGGCCCACAGCGACATAACTGATTTATGGGAGCGCGCTATCGGACAACCTCCCGCCAACAAACAACATGGACTATCATATCCATAATGCCATGCGGGCCAATGCCCATGAGGCGCCGGACTTTCACTTAATAAAAAAATGATTCCAACAAGTACCGCTGTTGTGTGTTAGATTGCAGCCAGTGATCAAGAGCAGAGAAGCTTGAAACTCGTTTGGCAGATGTAATTGGGGAGTGTGATGGCAAGCTGCTGCCGCTGCCTCGGAGGCTGTGTGCGCAACCCCTTAAGGTAGTGACACCTCCTTGGGGGCAACCTTGTTGGAAAGAAAATATATATAGATATATATATATATAAAACAAGTTCCTCTCATCAAGGAATAGGGTGGCACTCCGCAATTTCAATAATCCGTTTTTAATTTTCTTTAGATATTCAGCTCATTAGTGGTAATGAAAGCTTTCATTACCTATAAAGAGCTGAATATCTAAAGAAAATTAAAAACGGATTGTTGAAATTGCGGAGTGTGACCATATTCCTTGGTGAGAGGAGTTTGTTAGATATTTAGCGATCTGGCTCGACCGCGAGGATCACGCACTGGTAGCTGAGCGCTGAGTCCCAACGAAAAGGAGCCTGCTGTGGAAAACATATGTATATGTATCTATATATATATTCAACCCAATCCTGTTTCTGAGGTCAAAGAAACAGGCACCGACTCCGTGGGATGAAGATCAAAAGAAAATATTTATTCCATGCGATACAGCCAGACGCGTTTCGAAGGACAAGTCTGCCTTGCTCACTACACCTGAAAACACTGTGGTGAATTGACATTTAAATACTGATTGAGTCATGACACAAAGAGACATTAGGTCGTCATGGTAACTGTAGATGAACATAGAAAAGTTTGTTTTGCATTATGCAAGTCATGCTGCACTTTTGTAATTTAAATAAAACATACAATGTGACTGCTTCTACAGTTGTCCCACAAGTTATTCTGACATCATGTTTACATTAATATGCATGCATAGTTGTGTGTTATAATGTCAGCGTTCCGTAACTTTCTACGTGAGGAAACACTCCCATCTAGTGGTCACTGATTATATAAGTTGAATGCACAGCCTGTGCCTCTTTGTTGGTGTTCGTGGACCAGTCCCCTCTGTGATGTAAGTCAGCTCTGGCGCTTTGTTAATTACTCCATTCGGTAGGAGGACTATGCGCTAGTTTTCTGTTTTGCTAATCTGGTGTTTGTAGGCTGTTTGGTCCGAGTGTGATGTATACCCAAGCCGGTTTGTGTGCATGTGTTTGAGTGTCGTGGTGCCCAGGGCGGCGTTGCGCTTGCAGTTTGTGCGGTACGGGTCCTAAATCGCGGGAGTTCCAAGATGCCCCAGTGGGCTTGGCCTGTCTTGTGAGGGTGAGTCCTGAGCCATTGTGTATATATACAAACAATTACATTGCTGCTTTAATTATTCAACCTATGTGGTTACTGGAAGCT
>NW_028249818.1:0-16031 GCF_964263255.1 Lissotriton vulgaris | reverse complement strand
TGCAACAACACAAAAAGCCACAACCCCGCAGTGAATAGGAAGTCTAAATGAACACACACACGTTCAATGAATATGCATACAATGTGAGGCTTCTGTGACAAGCTGAGGTAGGCGCACTAAGTGGTCGGGTTCCTGGCAAGTTTCCCTCTGCCTCTTTCTGCCACTCAGAGCCTGTTAACCCTTTGCGTCCTGCGTACCCCTGGGTTGTTCAATTAGCCTGGGTTCACCTTCGCTGCTCTCTGCTCGTGCTCAGCCTCTGGGGGATAATGTTACACCATTGCAGTGGGGAGGACAAGTGGTTTGAACAGGATGAGTGAGGTGACTCACGCATGTGTAGTGAGTCGGACAACTGGGACGAAAGTGGTACGGGTGAGAGTTTACTGCTGATTAGATGGTTAAGCGGCTGCGAGAGGGTAAACAGGGCGTGGCAAGGAATCTGAACTGGAGCTCGGCAGCGCGGCAAAATGTGTTAGTATTTTACCGTTTCTACATATAAATACAGACAAGGAAATATCGTTTTCCGTCTGTATTTATATGTAAAAATCTGTAAAAACGGAAAACCGGGAGCCCTATCATAATACACTACACAAAGAACCTAGAGGAGGAAAAAGAGAGACCACCCCGTCCCGCACCACCCTCGGGCCTAGAGCAAGAGCAAGTAAATAAGAGCAAAACTCAGCCGGTGAATGCGAACCAAAACCAGACACCAAGAACCAAAATGTCATTCCCTGTGCCAATGCACCTCCGTCCGCGCTGCCAGGGCCTCCTCTCCCATTGTCCGTCTTCGGCAGCGAGTTCAGCCAGTCACCCACACTGTCCGGTCGATCAAAAAAGAAAGTGCGCTCCTGATATTCGATGCGAAGTTGAGCCGGAAACAGCATCGCATATTTGAGTCCCAAGTCCCGCAAGCGCCGTTTCACTCCCTGGAATCCCATCCGCTGCCGCTGGACTTGAGGAGTGAAGTCAGGATATATAGAGATGGAACTGTTCTCATACTTCAATGGGCCGTGCCTACGAGAAGCCTAGAGGATAGCGTCCCGATCCCGAAAGTGGAAGAGCTAGCAATAATAGGCCTCAGTTAGTCTGCCCACCCGGAAGCGGTACGCACGCTCGACCGCGAAGAACTTACTAAGTCCGGCGGGAGCGAGATGAGTAACAATTAAATCCTCCACTAGTAGGTCAACGGTAGTGTCACCGCTGCTCTCAGGTACCCCGACTAAGCGAATGTTGTTACATCGGGCCCTGTTTCATACTTGTCCAGACGTCTAGCCATCATATCATGAGAATTTCGCAGGTTGCCAATCTCCAACTGTGCGTCCGCCATATCAGTAACAAGACTGGAGGCCTTAAGTCCAAGGCCTTGACCCTCTCATTGGTCTTGGCCAAGTCCGCTCTAATGAGGGTAACATCAACGGCCACCGTGTCGATCTTGGAGACAATGGCCTCATTTGCAGCCCCATATCAGTCTTAATCCCAGCAATGGCACGCATTAGATCCTGAAGTGAGACCTCCGATATTGCCACAGGGTCCATCCTCGGGTCCTCAAGACTACGGCCAGTACCACTGGGGGAACCCCTTGGCTGTGTATATCGGTCCATAACATTAGTTTGGACGGGACCCCCACGGGGTCGGCACCTTCGTCTTGCACTTCTCAGTTTCAGGTTTAGTCGCCATATTGGAAGCCGCGCCCCAAATGGCCCCTCTGGACCTGGTATAAATGGCCAATATCGTTGGGTCGCCAAAGCAGAGTTTCAGTCCAAATCGAAGCCTGTGAGACTAGGGATATGGCCGGAAAGCACAGCGGGTCAGGCCACCGCAGGTCCGAAGTCAGAAGTACTCTCAGAGCAGTCAATTAGGTGGTCGAGGAGAAACCGAAACTGAAAGTGACAATGACACCGGTGGAAGGATGTCCTTTGACCGCTGGTTGTTGAATTGCGTCTCAGCCAGGCAGAGCAGTAGAGACCCTCGGTCCCGACCGGGGGCAGCCCAGAAAGTTGAAGACGATGTAAAAATGGTTCCCTAAGTCCGATCTCAGTTCTTGAAAGTGTAGCAAGATCAGCGAGAGTAGATCTTTGAAAGCCCATAGAAATATTCAGGATATGGAAGGATATTTGCAAGAGGGCGGCGCGGTCTCGGGAGCCCTCTGCTCATGCGACCATCTTGGCTGCCCGCGTAGCTCCTCCTCCAATATGCTTCTTCTTTTTTATAAAATTGTGTTCTCTTTCTATATTTCTTTGTGTGTTTCAGTAAATTATGTTGTAAAATATTTGTTGGCGAATTTCTTTATATTGATTTTCTCTTCTTTACTATAAGTTGTATCCTTTGTTTTTACATTGCCTTTTTTGCCTTTCCTATTCTTTGCACTTTTTTGTGCTTGGAACTTTATCACTGCTTTGCACATTTGCGGCCCACTTGTGGGGTCCATACAGGACTTGATTTTGTGCTTTCCGCACCACACTTCCCATAATGCACAGTCTCATCGGAGCCTCCCATCGGCGGGTGTGTCATATGGAAACTGGAGAAGTGTGTCAGCGGTGCCGCACACCGCTTCCGTTAAAGCCCTGAAGAGAAGCAGATGGAGCTTCGAAACGAGTCGGGCAGATCTATTACGGAGCGGGATCTACAAGCGAATCCCCGTCCTCACCTACACATAAGTTAAACTGCTGCTCGTGTGCTACTCAAGAGGTGGACAACCTGGAGCGACAATTTACACGCAGCAGTCCAGCCGCGGAGTATGCACCACCCCGTTACCCTTGGGGGTCACGGAAGTGAAACAGCAGCCGTACATGGGATCGAGGACGGGACCACTTGTGGGGTCCATACAGACTTGATTGTGTGCTTTCCGCACCACACTTCCCATAATGCACAGTCTCATCGGAGCCTCCCATCGGCGGGTGTGTCATATGGAAACTGGAGAAGTGTGTCAGCGGTGCGCACACCGCTTCCGTTAAAGCCCCTGAAGAGAAGCAGATGGAGCTTCGAAACGTGCGGGCAGATCCATTACGGAGCGGCATCTGCAAGCGAATCCCCGTCCTCACCTACACATAAATTAAGCTGCTGCTCGTGTGCTACTCAAGAGGAGGACAACCTGGAGCGACAATTACACGCAGCAGTCCAGCCGCGGAGTATGCACCACCCCGTTACCCTTGGGGGTCACGGAAGTGAAACAGCAGCCGTACATGGGATCGAGGACGGGCCCACTTGTGGGGTCCATACAGGACTTGATTGTGTGCTTTCCGCACCACACTTCCCATAATGCACATTCTCATCGGAGCCTCCCATCGGCGGGTGTGTCATATGGAAATTGGAGAAGTGTGTCAGCGGGTGCGCACACCGCTTCCGTTAAAGCCCCTGAAGAGAAGCAGATGGAGCTTCGAAACGCGTCGGGCAGATCCATTACAGAGCGGCATCTACAAGCGAATCCCCGTCCTCACCTACACATAAATTAAGCTGCTGCTCGTGTGCTACTCAAGAGGTGGACAACCTGGAGCGACAATATATATATATATCAGAACCAGCGCCTCCTCCAAAGTAGAAAAAGGTACGGACACTCCGGGGCGAAGGGTAAAAGCTTTATTGAAATTCATGCGCGTGGCGCTTGCAGTCCCTTGAAACGCTTTGGCAGACGCGTTTCAAGCCAGCCAGTGGCTCTCATCAGTGCCTTGTTCCAGGGGCTCCGCGCTCTCTGTTGATGGCAAACCAGGTGCAGCTGAGTGGAAACCGCTCCCTTTTGTGACAATGTCATGCTCCTCCTCCAGTGGGTGTTGTGCTGGCCACTCGTGTTTTCCCCCTGCCAAGCAGATGAATGCTGGTCAATGTAGTCCAAATGGAGCGTCTGTGCAGTGACAGCGCGATCTCCCCACCAAGTGGTGTCCATCATTTAGGAAATGGGCCGCAGTCCAGCTCGAGTGCCCAGCAGGAAGCCAAAAGTCTTTACCCATGCTCCTCGTTCAGGCGAACAGCCTCGCCTCCTCTCTCCCCATTGAAGCCTTGACATGCCTGACTGGCAGTCAACGCCGCTAGGGGGGGCTCCGTGTTATTTGCAGTTCGTGCAAGTGTCCAAAAAAGGGTTGCTGGTCTTCACACGGCGCACCAGACCGAGAGGGTGTACCGTTAGTCGGCGACCTGCATGCCGACTCAACATCAGAACCAGCGCCTCCTCCAAAGTAGAAAAAGGTACGGCACACTCCGGGGCGAAGGGTAAAAGCTTTATTGAAATTCATGCGCGTGGCGCTTGCAGTCCCTTGAAACGCTTTGGCAGACGCGTTTCAAGCCAGCCAGTGGCTCTCATCAGTGCCTTGTTCCAGGGGCTCCGCGCTCTCTGTTGATGGCAAACCAGGTGCAGCTGAGTGGAAACCGCTCCCTTTTGTGACGATGTCATGCTCCTCCTCCAGTGGGTGTTGTGCTGGCCACTCGCGCTTTCCCCCTGCCAAGCAGATGAATGCTGGTCAATGTAGTCCAAATGGAGCGTCTGTGCAGTGACAGCGCGATCTCCCCACCAAGTGGTGTCCATCATTTAGGAAATGGGCCGCAGTCCAGCTCGAGTGCCCAGCAGGAAGCCAAAAGTCTTTACCCATGCTCCTTGTTCAGGCGAACAGCCTCGCCTCCTCTCTCCCCATTGAAGCCTTGACATGCCTGACTGGCGGTCAACGCCGCTAGGGGGGGCTCCGTGTTATTTGCAGTTCGTGCAAGTGTCCAAAAAGGGGTTGCTGGTCTTCACACGGCGCACCAGACCGAGAGGGTGTACCGTTAGTCGGCGACCTGCATGCCGACTCAACATCAGAACCAGCGCCTCCTCCAAAGTAGAAAAAGGTACGGCACACTCCGGGGCGAAGGGTAAAAGCTTTATTGAAATTCATGCGCGTAGCGCTTGCAGTCCCTTGAAACGCTTTGGCAGACGCGTTTCAAGCCAGCCAGTGGCTCTCATCAGTGCCTTGTTCCAGGGGCTCCGCGCTCTCTGTTGATGGCAAACCAGCTGCAGCTGAGTGGAAACCGCTCCCTTTTGTGACGATGTCATGCTCCTCCTCCAGTGGGTGTTGTGCTGGCCACTCGCGCTTTCCCCCTGCCAAGCAGATGAATGCTGGTCAATGTAGTCCAAATGGAGCGTCTGTGCAGTGACAGCGCGATCTCCCCACCAAGTGGTGTCCATCATTTAGGAAATGGGCCGCAGTCCAGCTCGAGTGCCCAGCAGGAAGCCAAAAGTCTTTACCCATGCTCCTTGTTCAGGCGAACAGCCTCGCCTCCTCTCTCCCCATTGAAGCCTTGACATGCCTGACTGGCAGTCAACGCCGCTAGGGGGGGCTCCGTGTTATTTGCAGTTCGTTCAAGTGTCCAAAAAAGGGTTGCTGGTCTTCACACGGCGCACCAGACCGAGAGGGTGTACCGTTAGTCGGCGACCTGCATGCCGACTCAACATCAGAACCAGCGCCTCCTCCAAAGTAGAAAAAGGTACGGCACACTCCGGGGCGAAGGGTAAAAGCTTTATTGAAATTCATGCGCGTGGCGCTTGCAGTCCCTTGAAACGCTTTGGCAGACGCGTTTCAAGCCAGCCAGTGGCTCTCATCAGTGCCTTGTTCCAGGGGCTCCGCGCTCTCTGTTGATGGCAAACCAGGTGCAGCTGAGTGGAAACCGGTCCCTTTTGTGACGATGTCATGCTCCTCCTCCAGTGGGTGTTGTGCTGGCCACTCGCGCTTTCCCCCTGCCAAGCAGATGAATGCTGGTCAATGTAGTCCAAATGGAGCGTCTGTGCAGTGACAGCGCGATCTCCCCACCAAGTGGTGTCCATCATTTAGGAAATGGGCCGCAGTCCAGCTCGAGTGCCCAGCAGGAAGCCAAAAGTCTTTACCCATGCTCCTTGTTCAGGCGAACAGCCTCGCCTCCTCTCTCCCCATTGAAGCCTTGACATGCCTGACTGGCGGTCAACGCCGCTAGGGGGGGCTCCGTGTTATTTGCAGTTCGTGCAAGTGTCCAAAAAGGGGTTGCTGGTCTTCACACGGCGCACCAGACCGAGAGGGTGTACCGTTAGTCGGCGACCTGCATGCCGACTCAACATCAGAACCAGTGCCTCCTCCAAAGTAGAAAAAGGTACGGCACACTCCGGGGCGAAGGGTAAAAGCTTTATTGAAATTCATGCGCGTGGCGCTTGCAGTCCCTTGAAACGCTTTGGCAGACACGTTTCAAGCCAGCCAGTGGCTCTCATCAGTGCCTTGTTCCAGGGGCTCCGCGCTCTCTGTTGATGGCAAACCAGGTGCAGCTGAGTGGAAACCGCTCCCTTTTGTGACGATGTCATGCTCCTCCTCCAGTGGGTGTTGTGCTGGCCACTCGCGCTTTCCCCCTGCCAAGCAGATGAATGCTGGTCAATGTAGTCCAAATGGAGCGTCTGTGCAGTGACAGCGCGATCTCCCCACCAAGTGGTGTCCATCATTTAGGAAATGGGCCGCAGTCCAGCTCGAGTGCCCAGCAGGAAGCCAAAAGTCTTTACCCATGCTCCTTGTTCAGGCGAACAGCCTCGCCTCCTCTCTCCCCATTGAAGCCTTGACATGCCTGACTGGCAGTCAACGCCGCTAGGGGGGGCTCCGTGTTATTTGCAGTTCGTGCAAGTGTCCAAAAAGGGGTTGCTGGTCTTCACACGGCGCACCAGACCGAGAGGGTGTACCGTTAGTCGGCGACCTGCATGCCGACTCAACATCAGAACCAGCGCCTCCTCCAAAGTAGAAAAAGGTACGGCACACTCTGGGGCGAAGGGTAAAAGCTTTATTGAAATTCATGCGCGTGGCGCTTGCAGTCCCTTGAAACGCTTTGGCAGACGCGTTTCAAGCCAGCCAGTGGCTCTCATCAGTGCCTTGTTCCAGGGGCTCCGCGCTCTCTGTTGATGGCAAACCAGGTGCAGCTGAGTGGAAACCGCTCCCTTTTGTGACGATGTCATGCTCCTCCTCCAGTGGGTGTTGTGCTGGCCACTCGCGCTTTCCCCCTGCCAAGCAGATGAATGCTGGTCAATGTAGTCCAAATGGAGCGTCTGTGCAGTGACAGCGCGATCTCCCCACCAAGTGGTGTCCATCATTTAGGAAATGGGCCGCAGTCCAGCTCGAGTGCCCAGCAGGAAGCCAAAAGTCTTTACCCATGATCCTTGTTCAGGCGAACAGCCTCGCCTCCTCTCTCCCCATTGAAGCCTTGACATGCCTGACTGGCAGTCAACGCCGCTAGGGGGGGCTCCGTGTTATTTGCAGTTCGTGCAAGTGTCCAAAAAGGGGTTGCTGGTCTTCACACGGCGCACCAGACCGAGAGGGAGTACCGTTAGTCGGCGACCTGCATGCCGACTCAACATCAGAACCAGCGCCTCCTCCAAAGTAGAAAAAGGTCAAGTCAAGTCAAATCAAAAGATTTGTATAGCGCGCTACATACCTCGAGGGTCTCAAGGCGCTTAAAGAAGGGTAGGGAGTTACTTGTCGAATATCCACGTTTTGAGTTGCTTTCTGAATGCTAGGTGGTTCTGAGTGAGGCGAAGGTGAGTGGGAAGTGAGTTCCAAGTTTTAGCTGCTAGATAGGAGAAGGATCTACCTCCCATGGTGGTTTTGTTGATGCGAGGTACAGTGGGAAGGGCTTGGTTGGAGGATCGTAGCTGGCGGGAGGGGGTGTAGAAGGATAGTCTTGTGTTGAGGCATTCGGGTCCGATTTCGTAGAGTGCTTTGTGTGCGTGGGTTAGGAGCCGGAAAGAGATCCTCTTATTGACGGGGAGCCAGTGGAGGTTTTTCAGGTGATCAGAGATGTGTTCTTTACGCGGGATGTCTAATATGAGCCTGGCTGAGGCGTTCTGGATGCGTTGTAGTTTTTTCTGGAGTTTTGCGGTGGTGCCGGCGTAGAGGGTGTTTCCGTAGTCCAGACGGCTCGTGACCAGAGCGTGGGTGACTGTTTTTCTAGTTTCGGTAGGGATCCAGCGAAATGTTTTTTTGAGCATGCGAAGAATGTTGAAGCAGGATGAAGAAACGGCGTTGACTTGTCTGTTCATCGAGAGTGAGGAATCCAGGATGACGCCCAGGTTCCGTGCGTGGTCCGTCGGGGTGGGTGCTTTTCCAAGGGCCTCTGGCCACCAAGAGTCGTCCCAGGCGGAGGGGGAGGTACCTAAGATGAGGACTTCTGTTTTGTCAGAGTTCAGTTTCAGACGGCTGTGCTTCATCCATTCGGCTACTTCTTTCATTCCTTCGTGTAGGTTGGTTTTGGCCGTGTTAGGGTCTCTGGTGAGTGATAGGATCAGTTGAGTGTCGTCGGCGTAGGAGATGATGTTGAGGTTATGTTGGCGCGCGATGGCCGCGAGGGGGCTCATGTAAACATTGAAGAGGGTGGGACTGAGTGAGGACCCTTGAGGTACGCCGCAGATGACTTCAGTGGCCTCTGACTTGAATGGTGGAAGGCGGACTCTCTGGGTTCTTCCGGAGAGGAACGAGGTGATCCATTCCAGTGCTCTTCCTTGGATTCCGATGTTTCTGAGGCGTTGTAAAAGGGTGCTATGACAGACTGTGTCGAAGGCTGCGGAGAGGTCGAGGAGGATGAGGGCGACTGTGTCTCCATTGTCCAGTAGAGTTCGGATGTCGTCTGTTGCTGCGATGAGGGCGGTTTCGGTGCTGTGCTTGGCTCGGAAGCCGGACTGTGAGGGGTCGAGGGATTTGTTGGTTTCGAGGAATGCGGCGAGCTGGTTGTTGACAGCTTTCTCGATGACTTTGGCCGGGAATGGAAGGAGTGAGATAGGGCGATAGTTTTTGAGTTCGGTGGGGTCCGCTGTGGGTTTCTTCAGGAGGGCGCTGAGTTCGGCATGTTTCCAGCTTTCCGGGAAGGTTGCGGAGTTGAGGGAGCAGTTGATGACGTCTCGGAGGTGCGGTGCAATAATGGAGTCTGCTTTGTTAAAGATGTGGTGAGGGCAAGGGTCAGTGGGGGATCCTGAGTGGATAGAGTTCATCAGACGGACGGTGTCCTCAGTGGAGATTGGCTTCCAGTCATTGAGGATGGTCAGGGGGGGTGGGGGTCCTGCAGGGGGTTTGGTGGGTTGGTCTCCGGGTTGGTTGTCGAAGCTGTTGTGGATGTCTGCAATTTTGTTGTGGAAGAAAGAGGCTAGGGAGTCGCAGAGGGCTTGAGAGGGGGTGATGTCTTTGGAGTTGGCTGAGGGGTTGATAAATTCCTTGACGATGTTGAATAATTCCTTGCTGTTATGGGCGTTGTTATCTAGACGGTCTTTGAAGGCTGCTTTCTTGGCATTTTGGATTAGTTGGCGGTGTATGCGGGTGGCGTTTTTGAAGGCGTCCTTGGTGCTGGTGGTTGGGTCTTTTTTCCAGGCCTTCTCGAGGGAGCGACAGAGTTTCTTCGATTTCGTAAGGTCATCGTTGAACCAGGAGGCCTTTTTGCTGCCTAGTTTGATTTGTCGTTTTTTCAGTGGTGCTAGGATGTCGGCGCTGTTGGATAACCATTGGGTGAGGTTGGTGGCTGCTTGGTCTGGGTTTGAGGAATGGGCGGGGGGCTTTTGAAGAAGCGATGAGGAGATCTGGTCGATGGTGATTTTGTTCCAGTTTCTTAGCAGGGTGGGTTGAGGGTGGTTGTTGGATGTGGGCTTGTTGTAGGTGAAGCGAACGCAGCTGTGGTCAGTCCAAAGGAGAGCTGTGGTGTGGCTGAAGGAAACATGCTTGCTGGAGGTGAAGATAGGGTCGAGTGTGTGACCTGCGATGTGGGTGGGGTAGTGACAAGTTGTTTAAGTCCGAGGTTTGCGAGGTTGTCCAAAAGGGTGGTGGTGTTGCGGTCGTTGTTCTTTTCAAGGTGAAAGTGGAGGTCTCCCAAAAGGATGTAGTCCTCGGAGGGGAGCGCGTGTGGAGTGATGAAGTCCGTGATGTCTTCACTAAATTGTGCGCGGGGTCCAGGTGGCCTGTAAAGGAGGGTGCCTCTGAGTGTGGTCTTGGGGTCGATGTGGATCTGGAAGTGAAGGTGTTCAGAGTTGGCGAGATTGACGTCTGAGCTGGTTGAGATGCGGATGGATTTCTTATGGACGATAGCGATGCCTTCTCCTATGTGGCCGGTACGGTCCTTGCGAATGATCTTATAGCCTTCCGGGGCGAAGGGTAAAAGCTTTATTGAAATTCATGCGCGTGGCGCTTGCAGTCCCTTGAAACGCTTTGGCAGACACGTTTCAAGCCAGCCAGTGGCTCTCATCAGTGCCTTGTTCCAGGGGCTCCGCGCTCTCTGTTGATGGCAAACCAGGTGCAGCTGAGTGGAAACCGCTCCCTTTTGTGACGATGTCATGCTCCTCCTATATATATATATATTTCCAACACAAACATCGCCCAGATGAAAACGCCACCCGCATAGGGTAAACACAGCAGTCAGACAGCTTCCCACTTCAAGTTGATTAACTTCGGCCAAACGCGTTTCGGGAAGCACTCTTTCCTTGTTCACTGGCAAACACAATGTTATGGCTACCTCCAGGAAGTATCTTGATAGGTTCACTGAGTCCCTGCCCCAGTGGGCGTTAGCACAGCAGTGCCTTCTGGTACTCACAGTTGCGTTGGTTCTAACACAGTGGTTGGTGCCGTGCTCCGTGTAACAAAAAAGTCTCTTACCCATGTGGGTTCCTAAACGTGAAGAACACTGTATGAACTGTAAGTATTTTCCCACAATAATGGACTCTCATGCCCTATCAGTACATCATGTGATGATGCTGCAGGGCCGCCGCTGCGCAGCGGAGCGTTTTGCCGGTTTAGGCTTCACCGCTCAACATTTCCAACACAAAGATCGCCCAGATGAAAATGCCACTCGCATGAGGGTAAACTCCTTTTTATTGTCAGGTGACAGCAGTCAGACAGCTTCCCACGTCAAGTTGATTAACTTCCGCCAAACGCATTTCGGGAAACACTCTTCCCTTGTTCACTGGCAAACACGATGTCACGGCTACCTCCAGGGAGCATCTTGATAAGTTCACTGAGTCCCCGCCCCAGTGGGCGTTAGCACAGCGGTGCCTTCTGGTACTCACATTCCCGTTGGTTCTAACACAGTGGTTGGTGGCGTGCTCCGTGTAACAAAAAAGTCTCTTACCCATGGGGGTTCCCGAACGTGAAGAACGCTGTATGAGCTGTAACTATTTTCCCGCAATAATGGACTCTCATGCCAAGTTAATCAACTTGAAGTGGGAAGCTGTCTGACTGCTGTGACCTGACAATAAAAAGGAGTTTACCTTCATGCGAGTGGCGTTTTCATCTGGGCGATCTTTGTGTTGGAAATGTTGAGCGGTGAAGCCTAAACCGCGAAAACGCTCCGCCGCACAGCGGCGGCCCTGCAGCATCATCACATGATGTACTGATAGGGCATGAGAGCCCATTATTGCGGGAAAATACTTACAGCTCATACAGTGTTCTTCACGTTCAGGAACCCACATGAGTAAGAGACTTTTTTGTTACACGGAGCACGGCTCAAACCGCTGTGTTAGAACCAACGGGACTGCGAGTACCAGAATGCACCGCTGTGCTAACGCCCACTGGGGCGGGGACTCAGTGAACTTATCAAGATGCTCCCTGGAGGTAGCCGTGACATCGTGTTTGCCAGTGAACAAGGGAAGAGTGCTTCCCGAAATGCGTTTGGCCGAAGTTAATCAACTTGAAGTGGGAAGCTGTCTGACTGCTGTGACCTGACAATAAAAAGGAGTTTACCCTCATGCGAGTGGCGTTTTCATCTTGGTGATCTTTGTGTTGGAAATGTTGAACGGTGAAGCCTAAACCGCGAAAACGCTCTGCCGCACAGCGGCGGCCCTGCAGCATCATCACATGATGTATTGATAGGGCATAAGAGTCCATTATTGAGGGGAAAATACTTACAGCTCATACAGTGTTCTTCACGTTCAGGAACCCACATGGGTAAGAGACTTTTTTGTTACACTGAGCACGGCACCAACCACTGTGTTAGAACCAACGGGACTGCGAGTACCAGAAGGCACCGCTGTGCTAACGCCCACTTGGGTAGGGACTCAGTGAACTTATCAAGATGCTCCCTGGAGGTAGCTGTGACATTGTGTTTGCCAGTGAACAAGGGAAGAGTGCTTCCCGAAACGCGTTTGGCCGAAGTTAATCAACTTGAAGTGGGAAGCTGTCTAACTGCTGTGACCTGACAATAAAAAGGAGTTTACCCTCATGCAAGTGGCGTTTTCATCTGGGCGATTTTTGTGTTAGAAATGTTGAGCGGTGAAGCCTAAACCGCGAAAACACTCCGCCGCACATCGGCGGCCCTGCAGCATCATCACATGATGTACTGATAGGGCATGAGAGTCCATTATTGCGGGAAAATACTTACAGCTCATACACTGTTCTTCACGTTCAGGAACCCACATGGGTAAGAGACTTTTTTGTTACACGGAGCACGGCACCAACCACTGTGTTAGAACCAACGGGACTGCGAGTTTCCTGAAGGCACCGCAGTGCTAACGCCCACTGGGGCGGGGACTCAGTGAACATATCAAGATGCTCCCTGGAGGTAGCCGTGACATCGTGTTTGCCAGTGAACAAGGAAAGAGTGCTTCCCGAAACGCGTTTGGCCGAAGTTAATCAACTTGAAGTGGGAAGCTGTCTGACTGCTGTGACCTGACAATGAAAAGGAGTTTACCCTCATGCGAGTGGCGTTTTCATCTGGGCGATCTTTGTGTTGGAAATATATATATATATATATATATATATCAAAGCAATCCTGGTCGCTGTCAGGCGCGAGCAAAACAGGCGCAGACATCTTCTCCTTATGCTCGAATCAGGCTTTTTTAATAAAGTGCAATCACACCATCACTCGTGTTAGCAGTGGTGATCTCTATTATCAGCAATCACAGAGCGAATGCTCTCCTCGACGCGTTTTGCTCCGCAGGCGGAGCTTGGTCACATGATGCGCCAGAAGTAGGTGTTGCAATTTAAAGTGTTCAAAGTGTATTAAAAAGCTCAATCACCCGTAAAAAAAGGGATGAAAGCCAAAGATAGACAAAATAGAATAGTGGCAAATATTAAATTGATGATAACAGATTGTACATAGTGCAAACATGAAAAATGCAAAGCAGCAATGAGAGCATAATGTTCTTATTTCAATTTGCTAATGTGGCCAAAAGTGGATTTTCACGTGACGGCAAGTGCCTAATCACCCACATTAACATATGCAACATTACCAAAACCAAAACCAAGTTATCAGCAGTGCATGCACATTATAACAAGAATAAAGTGCTAATGCAATATTCAATAAATTGTAAACAAGGTACATTGAAAGCGAAATTCTTCCAAAGGTAAAGTGCATAAGTATTCATTATGGCCACAAAATATCATACATATATTGCCAGTAGAAAACGATGCACAAAGAATGTCTATCACAATCTAGAGTGTGCCGATTTGACTAAAGTGCTAATGCCTAATGGGTGAAAAGAATTTATATACTAACTGTATAAAAAGTCACAATGGCGGCTGAGACACAAACTTATTCACCTGGTATTTCATGGCAGTTCGTGCAAGCTTAGAGAGCGAGTTCAATAAAATTTCATTCTCAAAAGATGATCAAAAAAAGGGAAATTACACTACAGAAACACAATGGTGAAAACTGAGATGCATTATTTACAGGAAATTGTGTAATTCATCTATTATGTTCAACCCATTTGGTGCCTTAGAATCAAGCAGCAAAATGAAATATGTCTCTTTTTGTCTGAGAAGTTTTTCTTGGTCACCTCCCCGTCCAGGGTTAGGGACAGAAGCCAAAAGAGTATAATGTAGGTCTTTAAGTTTGTTGTCATGTACAGCTTTAAAGTGGCGAGCCACTGGATAGTTGCTGTCCGAATTAACTATGGCTCGCACGTGTTGCAGGATACGTTGATTAGCCGGCAACTTCGTGCTGCCAATGTATGACGGGCAGGCATGCAGTGGCAGACGTTGGATGATGATGTCAGCAATAATTGCTATGAAACAGGACGAACCAGGGACTTGTTCTCTTCCGACGTCTGCCGCTGCATGCCCGCCCCGTGAGCAAGGAGCATAAGGAGCTCCGAAACGCGTTGGGGCTTATTGAAATATTCAGCGCTGTGTCCCGTTGTGCCTCAATAAAGGACTTAACTGTGATGGCTGAGTTCGCCTGTCATTGCGTGCACCTCCAACTTTGGCAGCGTAATGGAACATATTTACAGGCCAAACCAGGTCGGGGAGGTAGCAACATCACAAAAATGTTTGTGGGCTGCAGGATTCGAAAAATTGAGAAACCGTATTGCAGAATGACAGATCTTGTGCATTTAACTTTTAACGGACACAGATTTGGAGGCCCGACTAAGGGTTTGATTTTATCTTGCAGGAGGCAGAGCCCAACATGGGTCATATGGTAGTTGGAGGACTACGAATCCCAGAAGTCCAAAGATGATGTCAGCAATAATTGCTATGAAACAGGACGAACCAGGGACTTGTTCTCTTCCGACGTCTGCCGCTGCATGCCCGCCCCGTGAGCAAGGAGCATAAGGAGCTATGAAATGCTTTGGGGCTTAATGAAATATCCAGTGCTTTGTCCCGTTGTGCCTCAATAAAGGACTTAACTGTGGTGGCTGAGTTCGCCTGTCATTGCGTGCACCTCCAACTGTGGCAGCGTAATGGAATATATATATATGTGATCAAGGCTTTGTGCCGAAACGTTATGGCGACAGCTGAATAAACGAGAATAAACAGCATCCAAATTGTGGTCCGTGTCTGTTTCCAGCGCGATCAAGTCAAGGGTGATTGTGGCAGGAGAACGGAGGTTTTTGCATATATATATATATATATATATATATATATATATATATATATATATTCACTAAAAAAACATAGGTTTCGCATTTGTTATAGTTAGGAATTAGCATTTAAAAAACCTTTGAAATTCACTGAAAAAACCATAGGTTTAACACCAGTTATAGTTAGCTGGACATTTTACTCATACAAAACCATTGAAATTCCCACGTTATAGTTAGTTGGACTCACTATAACTCGCGCGCCCACAATCCACTGCTGATGATGTCACATATTACATCATTCATGACATGGTCAGTGACATCACTGATGACATCACTGATGACATCTCAAATGACATCACTGATGTCATTTTAAATGTCATCATTGATGACATCACTGATGACATCATCCATGTGATAATACGATGCACCTCCTCACACTCTAATCTAACCTTTGATACACCCAGTGTTAAATACAAACTACCATTCCTGAAATTATTGACACACCAATACCAGTAACTACATACACACTCACTGATTTCTAGGTCTACACACACATCCACTCATTCACCCATACAATCAATCATACATACGGTCACTCATCAATAGAACACTATCCTATCCAGTCATATACCTATACAGACACTTATACACTGACACTCATTCACAGAGTTACTCAAACACCTAGTCAGTTATTCAGAGAATCAATCACACTCCCATTTCCTCAACTACAAAGTTATACACATTAAACCTTAATTATTCAAATATATAGTAACACACACTTACTCTCTTTTACAATCACTGAAACAAGTACACATTGAATCATACAGTCACTTATGCAATCACAGGCTCTCATGTATAGTCATTTATATATGGCAACTCCCACATGCACTGTGTTTTACATATGTACCTACTTTCACATGTAGCACTGAGATAGCCATTCACTCACCAACACATTCATGCAGACAGTCAACCCCCCATACAGCTCTTTCCACATGCACTCTTGAACCCATATACCAAGAGAATCAACTTCTCACATATAATAATAATCACTCACTCATACAGTTAGTCACGCACCTACTAAATCCTTCATCCAGACACTCATACATCCACTCATTCTTCAATATGTAAATTATTAACTTTAACTTAATTGTATTTTTATTTTTCAGAAACACACAGACACTGGATGATGTCATCAGTGATGTCATCGGTGATGTCATTTGAGATGTCATCAGTGATGTCATCAGTGATGTCACTGACCATGTCATGAATGATGTAATATGTGACATCATCAGCAGTG